>NW_026968468.1:0-91564 GCF_028390025.1 Pseudophryne corroboree | reverse complement strand
GTACTCAGACCTGCGAGGGTTACTAGTGGAAGATCCTTGGCGGTTACCTCAGAGGGAGGACCTGCTATCTCAGGGACTGTTCCAACACCCAGACCTGCACAGGCTGCATTTAACGGCGTGGCTATTGAAACCCGGATCTTAAGAAACAGAGGGATACCAAGAACGGCCATTCCTACGATGTTTGCCGCTAGGAAGCCTGTCACAGCCATGCACTACTACAGGATTTGGAAGTGGTACATGGACTGGTGTCAAGAACGTGGGTGGAATTCGACGAACTTCCACTTATCCAGACTTCTACTTTTCCTTCAGGCCGGTCTAGATGTAGGACTGAGTCTGGGCTCTCTGAAGGTTCAAATTTTGTCTCTCTCCATCCTATTTCAACAAGCAGTTAGCATGCTTGTCAGGGGTTCAAACCTTTTTACAGGGAGTTCTGAGGATACAACCCCCTTTTCGTCCTACCACTGCACCATGGGACTTAAATTTGGTGTTGGAATTTTTGAGATCTCCAACTTTTGAGCCGTTAGCAAGAACAGACCTGAAATATCTCTTTTGGAAGGTCACGTTATTGCTTGCCTTGGTTTCGGCCAGACGGGTTTCTGAGTTGGGAGCCTTATCGTGTAAGAGTCCTTCGAATGTTTCATGAGGACAGGGCAGAACTCCGTACAAGAGCAGGTTTCCTTCCTAAGGTTGGTTTCGGGATTTCACGTAAATCAGCCAATTGTGGTCCCATCTTTTCAGGGTCTCGCAGATGGGGAAGTGTCCTTGGATGTTGTCCGAACTTTACGGGTATACGTACAAGTTACGTCTTCCTTCAGAAAGTCGGACCATTGTTTGTTCTTTATGATGGGCCAAAGAAGGGCTGGCCAGCATCTAAGCAGCCTTTGTCTAGATGGATTCGACTTACCATTCGGCAAGCTTATATTTCCTGTGGCAAACAGGTTCCGGTTCAGACGGGTGCTCATACCACCAGATCAGTGGGTGCCTCATGGGCGGCTGCCAGAGGTGTTTCCACTACTCAACTTTGCAGAGCGGCGACGTGGTCCTCAGCCCACACGTTCGCGAAATTTTACAAGTTTGATACCTTTGCGTCCGGAGACTCGTTAAGTTCGGACGTTTAGTTTTGCAGGCCACCGATAGCACTCCCTCCCTGGGGGAAACTTTGGGACGTCCCCTACTGTACAGGACTCCAGTGTCCCCTAGTTGATGAAAGAGAAAAAAGGATTTTGGTACTTACCGATAAATCCATTTCTCTGAATCCTCTAGTGGACACTGGACTGTTTGATATGTTGTACGGTTCGGTTCCTTGCCATGTGCTATAGTATCATGTCCTGTTCTCTCGCTCAAATTTTCTAAACTGAGGGATATATAGAAAACTATAGGTCTGTAAGACAATACAGATACTATAGGTCTGTAAGACAATACAGAAGAAACTATAGGTCAGTAAAACAATACAGAAGAAATTATAGGTCAGGAAGACATTACAGAAGAAAACTATAGGTCAGTAAGACAATACAGAAGAAACTATAGGTCAGCAAGACTACAGTAAGCCACTATATATCAGTAAGACAATACAATAAGAAACTATAGATCAGTAAGACAATACAGAAGAAACTTTAAGTCAGTAAGACAATACAGAAGGAAACTATAGGTCAGTAAGACAATACAGTAGGAAGCTATAGGTCAGTAAGACAATACAGTAGGAAACTATAGGTCAGTAAGACAATACAGTAGGAAATTATAGGTCCGTAAGACAACACAGAAGGAAACTATAGGTCAGTAAGACAGTAGGAAACTATAGGTCAGTAAGACAGTAATACAGTAGGAAACTATAGGTCAGTAAGACAATATAGAAGGAGACTATAGGTCAGTAAGACAATGCAGAAGGCAACTTGGTCAGTAAGACAATACAGTAAGAAACTATAGGTCAGTAAGACCATACAGAAGGAAACTATAGGCCAGTAAGACAATACAGTAGGAAACTGTAGGTCAGTAAGACAATACAGTAAGAAACTATAGATCAGTAAGACAATACAGTAGGAAACTAGGTCAGTAAGACAATACAGAAGAAACTATAGGTCAGTAAGACAATACAGTAGGAAACTATAGGTTAGTGAGAATACAGTAAGAAACTATAGGTCAGTAAGACAATATGGAAGGAAACTATAGGTCAGTAAAACAATACTGTAGGAAACTATAGGTCAGTAAGACAATACAGAAGGTAACTATAGGTCAGTAAGACAATACAGAAGGAAACTATAGGTCAGTAAGACAATACAGAAGGTTACTAGGTCAGTAAGACAATACAGAAGGAAAGTATAGGTCTGTAAAACAATACAGAAGAAACTATAGGTCAGTAAATCAGTACAGAAGAAAGTAGGTCAGTAAAACAATACAGAAGAAACTATAGGTTAGTAAGACAATACAGAAGTAAACTATAGGTCAGTAAGACAATACAGTAAGCCACTATATGTCAATAAGACAAAACAGTAAGAAACTATAGGTCAGTAAGACCTTACAGAAGGAAACTATAGGCCAGTAAGACAATACAGTAGGAAACTGTAGGTCAGTAAGACAATACAGTAAGAAACTATAGATCAGTAAGACAATACAGTAGGAAACTAGGTTAGTAAGACAATACACTAGGAAACTATGGGTCAGTAAGACAATACAGTAAGAAACTATAGGTCAGTAAGACAATATGGAAGGAAACTATAGGTCAGTAAGACATTACAGTAGAAAACTATAGGTCAGTAAGACAATACAGTAGGAAACTATAGGTCAGTTAGACAATACAGTAGGAAACTATAGGTTAGTGAGAATACAGTAACTATAGGTCAGTAAGACAATATGGAAGGACACTATAGGTCAGTAAGACAATACAGCAGGAAACTATAAGTCAGTAAAACAATACTGTAGGAAACTATAGGTCAGTAAGACAATACAGTAGGAAACTATAGGTTAGTGAGAATACAGTAACTATAAGTCAGTAAAACAATACAGTAGGAAACCATAGGTCAGTAAGACAATAAAGAAGGAAACTATAGGTCAGTAAGACAATATGGAAGGAAACTATAGGTCAGTAAGACAATACTGTAGGAAACTATAAGTCAGTAAGACAATACAGAAGGAAACTATATGTCAGTAAGACAATGCAGTGAGAATAGTGGGGATGGCAGTAGTGAATGAAAGGAAGGAGGAGTAGGGGGTAGGGAAAGAGCAGCCGGCAAGGGTATAACATGGGTATTAAAAAAGTTTTTACCAAAACACTAAGTAATAATGATTATGGGTCACCGTTGCTGCATAAAGAGAATGATGTCCCTAGCACAGGGGGAAATACTGATCTTAATTGTATGTATGTAAATGCCAGAAGCCTTACAGGCAAATAGGGTGAACTAGAAATCCTTGCAGCAAGCAAACAGTATGATACTATAGGCATTACTGAAACTTGGTGGGATGAATCTCATGATTGGACAGTCAATCTAGAGGGTTATACGCTGTTCAGGAGAGACCGCTTAAATAAACGGGTGGAGGGGTATGTCTTTATGTAAAGCCGTTATTAAAACCTCATATACGGGAAGATATTCAAGAGGGGACTGTAAATACTATTGAGACGTTATGGGTAGAAATTGCATGCGGGGGTAAAGCAATAAAAATGTTATTGGGGTTATGCTACAGGACGCCTGGTATTAATGTGTCTGATGAGGAATTGTTACTGAAGCAAATTGAAAGAGCAGCAGGAGTAGGAGACATAGTAGTGATGGGAGACTTTAACTATCCAGAGATAAATTGGAAAATCCATTCATGTGATACTGCTAGGGGTAATATGTTTTTACACACACTAATGATATCTACTTCATTCAATTAATCGAGGAACCAACTGGTACAATGCAGTCTTATACTTGGTATTAGCAAACAATGGGGAAATGGTATCAAATATTATAGTAGGGGAGCCGATAGGAAACAGCGACCACGATATGGTCTCATTCAATATCAGCGTTCATAAGCAGTCCTATACTGGCTCAAGGATTGTAACAAAATATGCAAAAAAGAAATAAGAGCGGCTAAAGTAGAACCTGAAAAACTAGCAGCAAAGGAAAGCAAAGCAAATCCCCAAATAGTTTTTTTTAAATATATCAACAGCAAGAGATTAAAGAAGGAGAGTATATTGCCTTTAAAAGACAAGTTGGGAGTCTTATGCAAAAATGATAATGACATAGCGGACACACTAAATTAGTTTTTTTCAACAGTATTTACAAGAGAGGACCAAATGCAGGGACTAACACACAGGGGTTTATTTACTAAGATTCGTAATTTCCGAAAAAAGGTCAAAGTTCAATCACGAATGACATCGACAGTGTAAAACTGCAACTTTTTGAATGGATTACGACTAATTTACTAAACTGTCGTATTCGTGTTTTTCTTTGCTTCCGATGTCGATGTCATTCGTGTTTTTTTACCTAATTTAACGGCAGTGATTAGCAAAACACTGCCGTTTTTTTTTACAATCAATCTCGGCCGGATTTGTGTGATCCGTGCTGGGTTTTTTTTTTTTTTTTTTTTAAAGTAAACAATGTAATTTTTTAAAAAAAAATGCGTGGGGTCCCCCCTCCTAAGCATAACCAGCCTCGGGCTCTTTGAGCCGATCCTGGTTGCAGAAATATGTGGAAAAAAATGACAGGGGTTCCCCCATATTTAAGCAACCAGCATCGGGCTCTGCGCCTGGTCCTGGTCCCAAAAATACGGGGGACAAAAAGAGTAGGGGTCCCCCGTATTTTTAAAACCAGCACCGGGCTCCACTAGCTGGACAGATAATGCCACAGCCGGGGGTCACTTTTATATAGTGCCCTGCGGCCGTGGCATCAAAAATCCAACTAGTCACCCCTGGCCGGGGTACCCTGGGGGAGTGGGGACCCCCTCAATCAAGGGGTCCCCCCCCCCAGCCACCCAAGGGCCAGGGGTGAAGCTCGAGGCTGTCCCCCCCCCATCCAATGGGCTGCGGATGGGAGGGCTGATAGCCTTTGTTGTAAAATAAAAGATATTGTTTTTAGTAGCAGTACTACAAGTCCCAGCAAGCCTCCCCCGCATGCTGGTACTTGGAGAACCACAAGTACCAGCATGCGGCGGAAAAACTGGCCCGCTGGTACCTGTAGTACTATTACTAAAAAAATACCCAAAAAAACACAAGACACACACACCGTGAAAGTATAATTTTATTAAATACATACACACATACATACATACTTACCTTAAGTTCCCACGCAGGTCGGTCCTCTTGTCCAGTAGAATCCAAGGGGTACCTGTTGAAAAAATTATACTCACGAGATCCAGTGGTCCAGGCTCCTCGGCAAATCCAGGGTTAATCCACGTACTTGAATAAAATAAAAAACGCTGTCACGACCACGAACTGAAAGGTGACCCATGTTTGCACATGGGTCACCTTGCCCCGAATGCCAGAAACCCACTTTGCCTTCTGGCTAAGTGGGTTTCTTCAGCCAATCAGGGAGTGCCACGTTGTAGCACTCTCCTGATCAGCTGTGTGCTCCTGTCTTCACTGACAGGCAGCACACGGCAGTGTTACAATGTAGCGCCTATGCGCTACATTGTAACCAATGATGGGAACTTTCTGCCCTGCGGTTGACCTAAAGTGACGTCACCGCTCAGCAGAAAGTTCCCATCATTGGTTACAATGTAGCGCATAGGCGCTACATTGTAACACTGCCGCGTGCTGCCTGTCAGTGAAGACAGGAGCACACAGCTGATCAGGAGAGTGCTACAACGTGGCACTCCCTGATTGGCTGAAGAAACCCACTTAGCCAGAAGGCAAAGTGGGTTTCTGGCATTCGGGGAAAGGTGACCCATGTGCAAACATGGGTCACCTTTCAGTTCGTGGTCGTGACAGCGTTTTTTTATTTTATTCAAGTACGTGGATTAACCCTGGATTTGCCGAGGAGCCTGGACCACTGGATCTCGTGAGTATAATTTTTTCAACAGGTACCCCTTGGATTCTACTGGACAAGAGGACCGACCTGCGTGGGAACTTAAGGTAAGTATGTATGTATGTGTGTATGTAATAAAATTATACTTTCACGGTGTGTGTGTCTTGTGTTTTTTTGGGTATTTTTTTAGTAATAGTACTACAGGTACCAGCGGGCCAGTTTTTCCGCCGCATGCTGGTACTTGTGGTTCTCCAAGTACCAGCATGCGGGGGAGGCTTGCTGGGACTTGTAGTACTGCTACTAAAAACAATATCTTTTATTTTTCAACAAAGGCTATCAGCCCTCCCATCCGCAGCCCATTGGATGGGGGGGGACAGCCTCGGGCTTCACCCCTGGCCCTTGGGTGGCTGGGGGGGGGGGACCCCTTGATTGAAGGGGTCCCCACTCCCCCAGGGTACCCCGGCCAGGGGTGACTAGTTGGATTTTTGATGCCACGGCCGCAGGGCGCAGTATAAAAGTGACCCCCGGCTGTGGCATTATCTGTCCAGCTAGTGGAGCCCGGTGCTGGTTTTAAAAATACGGGGGACCCCTACTCTTTTTGTCCCCCGTATTTTTGGGACCAGGACCAGGCGCAGAGCCCGATGCTGGTTGCTTAAATATGGGGGAACCCCTGTCATTTTTTTCCCCATATTTCTGCAACCAGGATCGGCTCAAAGAGCCCGAGGCTGGTTATGCTTAGGAGGGGGGACCCCACGCAATTTTTTTTAACAACAAAAAACACTTTCCCACCCCTTCCCATTGATATACATGCACGGATCTCATGGATCCCTGCATGCATCTCAAATCACGAATAAAAAAAGCAGGTCTGTTTTTTTTTAGGACTTTTTTGCGAATTGTAATTTTTCACGGCAGTGTTTTGTGTTTTTTTGCTTAGTAAATGACCGAGATTCGTATCTAAACAGGCGTAATTTGACCGATGGTGTATTCATTCGTAATTTTTTACCTGAACTAGCAAAAAATTACGAATGCCCTCATCACTGCCGTGATTAGTGTTTAGTAAATGACCGAGATTGACCGAGATGACACTTTGATGAAAAAACGGCATCTCGGTCAAAATCGGGAGCTTAGTAAATATACCCCACAGTCTCAATAAAGAGAATGTCCCACTGGTGCTTAACTGGCATGGTCAGATTTCATGCAACTGCGCCGTCCCACCCTGTCCCCCCGTTTTTGACGAGGAGATCCGTTCTGCAGATGTGCATAATATAATGTTTAAATATTTAAAAAAATACTATTTCAACGTGATTAAATAAGATAAATAAATAAAAAAATACAATGTTTTAACGCTTTTGAAGGGAAAAATCGTCCGTTAAGTGGTTTTAAGTGAGGAGGTAGTCTGTGACCGATTAAAATTTTTAAAGATTAATAAGTCACCGGGTCCCGATGGAATTCACCCTAGGGTTCTTATGGAGCTTCACTCTGAACTTGCAAGACCGCTATTTTTGATCTTTAAAGATTCAGTTATATCGGGTATGGTACCCAAAGACTGGCGTATAGCGGAAGTAGTGTCAGTATCTAAAAAGGGAAGTAAAGCTTAACCGGGTAATTATAGACCAGTTAGTCTTACATCTATAGTGGGGAAAGTATTGGAAGATATTCTGAGGGATAGTATTAGGAAGTTCAGTAAGGTCATTAAAAGGAATCAACATGGATTTGTGAAGGACAGATCATATCAAACCAACTTACTTGGCTTTTATGAAACCGTAAGTGCAAACCTTGATCAGGGTAAGGAGGTGGATGTAATCTTTTTAGACTTTGCCAAAGCGTTCGATACTGTACCACACATGCGACTTATCTATAAGGTACAAGGAATAGGGCTAGGGAGCACAATATGCACTTGGGTCAGAAATTGGTTAGATAATAGTTAGCAGTACGTTGTGGTTAATGAATCATTTTCAAATTGGACTGAAGTGCCAAGTGGTGTGCCGCAAGGGTCTGTACTAGGACCACTATTGTTCAACATTTTCATTAACGACCTAACAGTAGGTCTAGGGAACATGGTGTCAATTTTTGCAGACGATACCAAAAAGACTTAGGTGTTCACATAGATAGCAAACTAAGCAGCAGTACCCAAAGTCGGATTGCAGCAAAGAAAGCTAATAAGATATTAGCATGCATAAAACGAGGAATTGATGCAAGGGACGAGAGTGTTATACTCCCATTATATAAATCACTAGTGAGGCCACATCTTGAATACTGTGTACAATTTTGGGCACCATACTACAAAAAGGATATCCTGGAGTTAGAAAAGGTTCAGAGGCGGGCGAACAAACTAATTAAGGGCATGGAGATGCTGGAATATGAGGAAAGGCTTGCTAGGCATGTTTATACTGGAAAAGAGGAGACTAAGGGGACATGATCAACATTTGCAAATATATAAGGGAACAATACACAGAGCTTGCATGGGACCTGTTTATGGTAAGATCAGCACAGATGACACGTGGACACTCAGGTTAGAGGAGAGGAGACTCCGCACAAAGCGGGGAAACTGTTTTTTCACAGTAAGGACAATATGTGTTTGTAATTCCCTGCCTGAGAGAGTTGTAATGGCGGACTCAGTCAACACCTTTAAGAATGGGTTGGATAAATTCCTAATGGATAAGGATATCAAGGGTTATGGTGCGTAGTCACGCACTATAGTTATTAAAAAAAAAGGAATAAACACAACGGCTGACAACCGCATCAGACAGAATTTAGTCCAAAAAATAGGATTTTGGTACTTACCATGTAAATCCTTTTCTTTGAATCCATAGGGGTCACTGGAGTACTTTTAGGGATATGGACGGTCGATAGCAGGGAGAGACGCATTTAAATATTCAAATATCCAACCTTCCTCCACCCTCCATACTCTCAAGTGCCTCAGTGTTTTTGTGCTGAGATGAACAGGAGCGAAAGAGAGGATGAACAATGGACAGTTACAACATTATAAAATAACGGTCAACTGGAAAGTTGACACCTAACATAACGGACAACTGAAAAGTTGACACCTAACATAACGGTCAACTGGAAAGTTGACCCGACAACCGATAATCACCGTAAGCTTCCAACAAGTTGGTGAGAATGTGTTACCATAAGATATACTGAACCTACCACAAGACAGGTGAAACTGCTCTGGGTGGGCGTCCAGTGCCCCCTATGGATTCAAAGAAAAAGATTTACCTGGTAAGTACCAAAATCCTATTTTCTTTTTCATCCACTAGGGGTCACTGGACTACTCTTGGGACGTACCAAAGTTTCCCCCTTGGGCGGGAGAGCTGGTTGTCACCTGTAATATTAGACAGCCAAAGCTAGATGCTGATGCCGCAAAGGTATTAAACTTGTAAAAGCGCACAAACGTCTGCCGTGACAACTATGTTGACCACCTGCTGTCACTGCCGTTCCCACAGAACGCGTGGAATGCTGAAATCAAATCAAGCGGTTGTAAACTAGTATGAAAAGAAGCCTGACGAATGTTCAGCTTAATTCCTCCAGCCTACCTCCAACTGGAATTTGTCCAAACTACGGTGACTGCATTATAAAGAGCAAGCAATGTATTCTATGTACTGTTGATATCGGCTACATAAATGCAAAGCACACGAACCACATTCACCGTAACTGGAGTTTCTGAGCCCTCTGTAAATTTATGTGAAGAGAGGCTACTACCTCTGGTTGAATAACGGAATTATTTCGAAATTGCGCATTGTAATCTTTAAACATCAGATACGGGGGTTTGCATGACATCATTTAGAACACACCCTGCCGAAGTCCAGGCTAGAAGAAAACTGGTGTGTAATTGAGAAACCTAACAGCCCCTTGTTGGAAGAGTTCAAAAGGTGAGGACTCCAAAACCCTAAAAGTCTATTGAAGTCCCATGGAGCTGTAGGTGGTATAAATGAAGGTTAACTGTAAGGACACCCTGCAGAAACGTATGCGCTGTTGGCAAAAGAGCCAAATGGTGCTGAATGAAATTCGTCAAACTAGAAACCGTCATCTTTAGTGTTCTTAAACCTAGTCCTCCACCTAACCCCGTTTGTAAACATAGCACCAGACGGAATCATTTGAAAGAAGATTTCAGAATCTTCCGAGCTTCACCCCATCCAACATAAGGTCGCTCAATCCTGTGATAATGAGCTGCTGTAACTGGCTTCCCAGCATGTAACATGCTTGGTATAACTGACAGTGGAATGCCCTCTCATTTTAAGAGAGTGGTTTCCATAGTCATCTCGTGAAACTCAACCGAGCTAACTTGGGGTAACGAAACTGACCCTTTTCCAGAAGGTATGGACGTAGCGACCGGCCATGGACTGTCTGTGAGTAGACAGTGAGGATCCGAGAACCCCGCTCTCAGATTCCAAAGAAGCGCCACTGAAATTAGTCGTGGCTTTTCTTACTTGATCCGCTTTATCAACAGAGTAAGCAGCGCGAATGCCACGCTATTGTACACTGCCCCCAGCCTTGTTTTGAACCTCTACTTGAGTGTCTGATGAATTGGCGAGATGCCAGTAGATCCACCCGTGTGAACCCCCACTGCTGGACTACGATCTGGAACACCTGTGTATGCAGAGACCATTTTATTTGGTGAAAAACCTGATGACTGTTCTAGTTGTCCATCACCTGGTGATGTTCAACTCAATCTAGGAATCGAGAAACCTCTCCCATGGGCATGGGGCTTCGAGTCCTTCTTTGTTGTTGATGTATGCGACTGCAGTCACGTTATTTGGCCAAATATGAAAGTTAGGAGCTGATTGGCTGGTGCAATTTATCACCCACAGTGAAATTTATCACTCATTGATAAATAAGGGTATTAGTGCGGACACCCGATCGACATAGCTCAGTGAGGACCAGAACTCCTGGACTCAAGCAATCCGCCAGCCTCAGCCTCTCAGGTAGCTGGGATTACAGACGCACGCCACCACGGCCGGCTTTGTAAGAAATGAACTGCCTGTGCAGAGACTTGTAAACAGGCCTGAGTTCTAGGCATTGACAGTAATCTTTTCTGGTCTGCACAGACCTTGAAATAGACCATGTTGGACTATAGTATCCAAACAGTTGAGAATTGTGTTAGTCGTCAGAATTATCCAATTCCAGACTCCAAATCTCTTATTCGAGTCCCCCCGCAGTGTAATTTTGTATTTGGAGCCATGAGAATATCGATACCCTGGACCCTGGTGCCAGTGGCCCCCTCTGCGAGCAGATTAAGCAGCAAAGGACTCGAATGAAGCATTCCAAAGTAGGATGTCTGGAAGATACTAGTATCTTTGCGAATAGTCGAATGCACCCAGTGCATGGAAACTGGCCGTGGTTAGAGTACTGCCAGTACCAGATGACAAATACTGTGATTTTACCGCTGTCAGGTAAAACTGCTAAACTAGGACATTGTACGGCGTAAAGCCTGCTGAAAAAACATGTATTGATACAAAGTCTTGAGCAGATTGTCTCAGTGCGGAACTATTTTCACTTCCATAGATCTGTGATGAGCAATCACCACAGACATCCCTTCCCCCAGACATCACTTCTTGTAAATACCGGAGGCACTGATAAGAGACCAAGTGGCAGTGACTGAGTGATAATGTTTTTGTTTTACCGCAAACTGAAAATGCGCGGTGGCCAAATTGGAATGTGTGAGTATTCAGTGAAATCATGAATTCCTGTGGACAAGACGCACAATCACGGACCACAGCAATTACATCTTGAATCTTTACAAAGTGACATATTGATTGGCTGGGCACAGATTCTAACTGAGGTCTGGAGGAGGTGCATAGAGGGAGGAGCCAGTGCACACCTGATAGTACCTAATCTTTCTTTTAGAGTGCCCAGTCTCCTGCGGAGCCCGTCTATACCCCATGGTCCTTACGGAGTACCCAGCATCCACTACAGACTACGAGAAATAGAATTACCGGTGAGTAAATTCTTATTTTTTTGTGTGATTTTGTTGTCAGCACATTCAACTATGTAAAGAACAAAGTATTTAATAAGAATATTTAATTCATTCAGATCTAGGATGTGTTATTTTAGAGCTGACCGCCGCGTACCAGAGGATCGGGATAGCGCTGCTGCTGAGAGGCGGTAACGTGATGGGAGCCGTGCTGTGTGGAGCCGGGGATCTTGCTGTGCAGCGTGACGTCGGCCAGCGGCGGCAGTGAGATGTGACCGCTGCTGGGAGCCGCGCTGCCGTCAGCCAAGTGTGACCGCTGCTGGGAGCCGCAATTGGGCTCAAGGAAGCTGAAGAACTGTGGAGCCTGACGGCGCCCAGTGGTGGCAGATAAAGCTGTCCGCGGCTGGTCGCTGGGGAGCGCTGCGAGGCACAGTGATCTAGGGAGAGTGTGCAGGAGCTGCTCTGTCCCTGCCTTTAAGTCCACAGCAGCGTCCCTGGGGAGAGGGTATCGGGCGCAGCGCCTGTAACCCCTCTCAGTAGTGAAATTACACACACACGGAGCGGCGGCAGCGTGAGCTGACCATCTGCTCTATACTCGCTGCACCTGCGGGGTCTGGAGGCAATGATGGGCCTTCTCTGTAACATTGGTCCTGCTTCTGCAGCCATGGCTGAGTCAGCATTTGCTGATAAGGTCTATGGCGGCACTTCTCTTATAAGCGCTGACAAGCCTTATGCTGCTATAGCAGCACACACAGTCCCGGACCCACGCTAATTAAGGTAAGCTGGGAAGGGACTGGAAGGAAAAAGTTAAAAATAAAAATAGAAGGGGGGCGTGGCCACGGCAGCACAGGAGTAGGAAGCAGATCCCGGGAGCTCCCTGGATTAAACATCCTCCTGTAATATCCTGGCCCCTTTGGTGTGCCTGAATACCCTGCTTTTCTTCCCTACGCTGCAGGGCACCGGCAGGCGATTTCCCCGCTCTCCCCGGGGTCTGTACGGCCGAGGAGACATACTTCCGGATTTGCGGCCTACACCTCCTCCGGATCCCCGGCCTCAATTTTGGAGATTCCCGGCCCCACTGCTCTGGACTGCTGCTTCCAGTCATAGAGGGAACACTCTCACTTAAAGGCTGACTGATATGTAACTGGTGAGTGACTTCTACCTCCTGGGATCAAATTACACTTTGACTTCAGTTGCGGTCTTATTTTACATACTAAATAACTGCATCGCTCCTGCTCTCACCTATATTCTGGGACGCTGCCAGTACTTTCTTTTACATTTGCCTACTACTTTGGAGACCAGCTGCGGATGTGTTTCTGCTTATTACAACCCTAAAATTCACTCATTGCTGAAGTCTCCTTCTACGCTTTTGACCTGAGATTATACCGGAGTGTCTGTTACTACCTATTGTCCGTCATGGTTCGGGACGGCCAGCGCACGGCTGCGGCGAAGCTGGAGAAATTTGCCAGACAACCTAACCCACTAAACCAACGGGCCTCGCAGGCCGCTTCGCAGGGGGCCTCTCCGTCCCACTCCTACTCCCCACCTGCAACAGCTGCTGAATCCCCTAACACACCCGCAGCTCCATCTCTTCAACAAGTGCTGGAGGCAATAGCTGGATCGGAACAGCGTCTTTCAGATAAGATGGAGAAAGTGCAGTGTGATCTCTCACTGCTTCGGCAGGACGTCCAGCGCATACGAGAGAGAGTGGGAGAGGCAGAAACCCGTGTCTCGAATCTGGAGGATATGTGCGGTCCTATGAAACAATCTATTTCCACGGTAACCCAGCAAGTAACATCCCTTCAATCCAAATTACTAGACATGGAGGGTCGGCTGCGTAGAAATAATGTGCGATTTGTGGGCCTGCCGGAGAAGGAGGAGGGCTCCCAGCCTGAGGTCTTCCTGGAGTCATGGCTTAAGGAACTGTACGGCGCTGAATCCTTCACGGCACAGTTTACGGTGGAGCGTGCACACCGGATACCATCTCGTCCTCTACCTCCTGGCGCCCCTCCGCGCACCTTCATCGCCAAATTTCTGCATTATAAGGACCGTGACTCGGTCCTCCGGTTGGGACGCACAAAAGGCCCCCTTACCAGAAACGGGGTTACCGTGTCTGCTTTTCCTGATTTTGCCGCGGAAGTCCAGAAGGATCGAGCCCAGTTTATGCCTATCAAGAGGCGCCTCAGAGACCTGAACGTCTCCTACTCTATGCTATTCCCCTCCCGACTCCGGGTGGTAGCGGACGGGGAAACCAAATTCTTCAATTCCCCTAGAGAGGCGGCCCAATGGCTGGACAGATATGCTCCGGGAGCGCGCCAGATGGCCCCGGATTGAGGCCCTGCACTGTCTAATGATCGGTTGGGACCACCAGAGGCATCTACCCATTGTCCAGGGAGCCCCCCCTTGGCGTTGGTGGCTCAGGACTTTTCTTTTCTTTCTCTTGATCGCTTGACTTTGGTTAAGGGTTTTGTTTAGTATTTAGCCCTTGAGAGATAGAAACGATAGTTTGGGATTTAAGTATGCCGAAGTTAGGGGTGGTATACGGGGAGGGGGGGGAGAGTTCAGCGAACAGCTTGTTGCTGTGCCTTACACAAGTTTTTTTCTTTCTATAGTTTGTTATTTTTCTCATGCTTAAATTTGTTTTGGAGTACATTCATTTTGATGTGGGAAGTATGTCTGATGCATTGGATACTGTCGATTAAGAATCAGGGATTGAGTAGTATAGCACTGTTATTACCCTCACTAACAATTTCCAGGAATATTCGCTGGACTGTATCTTTAGGTTACTACATAGAATATTACCAGATCTATGGCTAATTTGAAATTTCTGACATGGAATGTTCGAGGTTTAAATAATAAGATAAAGCGTTCCTTAGTATTAACTACACTTCGGAAATATGGCCCGGATGTTGCATGTCTCTGCGAGACTCACTTGGAGGGGAATAGGTTACTGTCACTTAGAAGACCCTGGGTGGGCTGGGCCTATCACGCTTCTCACTCCTCTTCCTCCAGGGGTGTGTCAATCCTGATAAAGAAATCGGTCCAATTTGAGCTGGTATCGGTCAAGACTGACAAATACGGTCGATTTGTGTTCCTTGAATGTAGACTAAGTTCCCAACCCTACTACATACTGGCGGTTTATATCCCCCCCCCATTCTCGTACGATGTACTACAGCAGGCCGCTTCATTCATAGCCTCCTCTCCGGACACCCCGGTAATCTGCTTGGGTGACTTTAACAATGTCATGAATTTAGCTTTAGACAGATGGCGCTCTCCGCAGGCTGCTGGGGTCCGCTCTAGTCCTACTAAATTTGCTGATTTTCTGAATAATTTGCAGTGGGTGGATGTGTGGAGAGCTCGGCACCCTACGACTAGACAGTTTTCATGCTTCTCTGGCACGCATGGTTCGTTCTCCAGGATCGATCTGACCCTACTCTCCCCCGTTCTTCTCGCTAGGGTGGTTGACGTCCAATACGAGGCCCGGGGTATATCTGATCACTCCCCTATGGTGTTGACTCTCGCTATGGTGAGCCAGAGGGGTCAATCTTATTGGAAACTGCATCCTTCCTGGCTGCTGCAAATAGGTGACTGCTCTGACCAGGTGACTCAGTGGGAGGGATACTTTACTGACAATGTAGGCTCGGCCCCCGGAACAGTGGTTTGGGATTCATTTAAGGCATTCCTAAGGGGAACGTATATTAGACGTATTTCTGCCCTCAAAATGTCCTGCAGGGAGAGAGAGCGAGCCCTTGAGAGTGACGCCAGGGATTTGGAATCTAGATACTTGGTGGATGGCACCCCTGCGCTGAAGGTACGCTGGCTGGCGGCCCAGTCGGCATGGGTGGCTCATCTGTCTGATAAAAACTCGCGCTCGCTTCTATTTCAGGCTACTAATATTTACATGCAGGGCGATAGGCCAGGTGGCCTGTTGGCTCGATTGGTGCACAGTGACCGCCCAGGTTCTACAATTGCTCAGATGACCGGTAGCGATGGCTCCCTTGTGAACACCACGCCGGAAATTGCGCAGCTATTCCGCTCCTACTATGCTGAGGTCTACAGTTCACAACTGGTAGACTCGACATCAGACCTCTCCGCTTATTTAAGTAATATTCCCCTACCCTCACTCCCCCCGGAGGCCTCTGAGATGCTGGAGGCACCCTTAACTCTGGAAGAGGTAACGGCGGCTATTGGCTTGTCTCCCAGCGGCAAGGCACCGGGCTATGACGGCATCCCTTCAGATACAAGACCCACATTGATTTCTTCGGTCCTAGGCTTCACGCCCTGTATTCTGATATTTTTGTTAATGATCAACTTCCCCCCTCTATGGCGGAGGCGATTATTATAGTGATCCCGAAGCCCGGAAAAGACCCTAGATCCCCAGAATCCTATAGACCGATATCATTGATTCCCACTGACGCTAAGATCCTGGCAAAGATTTTAGCAGTTCGACTCAACACCGTAATTACTTCCATTATCCACTCTGACCAGACCGGCTTTATGCCAGGGATGTCCACTTCTATTAACCTACGTAGATTATATACCATCTTACAAATCCCATATGACTTCCCCTCTGACTCGGTAGTGGTCTCACTGGATGCCGCCAAGGCATTTGACTGTATCGAGTGGTCCTATCTATGGGAGGTCATGACAGCTATGGGTTTCGGGCCTAATTTTATAAAATGGATTAAATTGCTTTATCAGCACCCGACTGCCAGAATCTCAGTGAATGGCTATATCTCTCCCTCGTTCCGCCTGTTTCGCGGGACCAGGCAGGGATGTCCTCTGTCCCCAACCTTGTTTGCCCTGGCCATCGAACCCTTGGCCTGTCTAATAAGGTCCCACCCAGGCGTGGTGGGCATTCATACCGGCCCTCGTGAGGATAGGATTGCCCTTTACGCTGACGACATGCTGTTGTTTCTGCAGGATTACACCAGGTCTATGCCTACAGTGTTGCAATTGATTGAGGAGTTCGGTGTATATTCAGGCCTTCATATTAACTGGTCTAAGTCCTCTATTATGCCTGTGATTGCCCCCCCCCCCTGCTGCTCCTAAAATCTCCCTACCGCTATGTTGGACGGCGAAATTTAAATATCTTGGGATTCAGGTAACCAATGACCCCTCTGACTTTACACCTTTGAACCTTGATCCGATCATGCAACAAATTACTCGTAAATCCAAGACTTGGTGTAAGCTTCCATTGACTGTATCTGGCAGGGTCAGCCTCGTAAAAATGATAATACTACCTAAGATTCTATATGTGGTTCTGCAATCCCCTGTATATATTCTTCCATCCTTCTTTAGAAAATTGACTAGTGTCCTGTCTTCTTTAATATGGGCTAGCAAACGTCCTAGAATACAACTGAACACTCTCACCAGGCTGCGCAGCGACGGAGGTCTGGCCTTGCCAAACTTTCAGATGTACTACTCTGCCGCTCAGCTGTCTCATATTAGTGCATGGGTACAGGATACTGGCGTCACTTCTCTACACTGGGTATTTGTCCAATGCTACTTCCCCGACTTATCCCCCCTGCAGGTGTTGCTGAGTGGGAGCTTGGCCCGGTTCCTCCCTCCTCTTATATACCAAGCCATGAAGGTGTGGCAGGCACTAAAAATTCTTTTGAAATTTGATGGATTGGACCCGGACACCCCCCTCTGGTATTCTAAATGGCTCCCTGAACTGTATGCGCTCGAGGGGAGGGAAGTTTGGGCCCCTAAATCAGTGATTTCCATAAATCACCTTTATACGGATAATACGCTCAAATCCTTCCAACAACTAAAAGATGAGTTTAATTTGCCTAACTCCTATTTTTTTAGATACCTCCAGCTCAGACATGCCTTGCAGTCCCAATTCGCCAATTCCCCCCCTAAAATTATACAATTTCCCGTTAAGACCTTTGTAAGTATGCTGGGTCGAGTTAAGATGATTTCCCATGCTTATGGTTATCTACTCGCCAAACTCCATATAGATCCTTTGACACGTCTCCGTGTCAAATGGGAGCAGGATCTGGGCCCCATAGATGAAGAGAACTGGGCCCTTGCTTTGGAAACTCCGTGCACGGTTACCAAATCCATCAGGTATCAACAGATACAATACTTCCTTTTGCATAGAATATATATGACCCCGGCCAGACTGGCCAAATTCGGGACGGGTCGTGTGGGTGACTGCCCTAAGTGTGGGATGACTGCAGGTACTTTTTGGCACCTCATTTGGGATTGTCCGGTGCTGCGGGCTTTCTGGGCGGGGGTCGGATCGATTCTGGGGAACACAGGGGTGGACGAGGCCATGCTTACTCCGCAATTTTGCATCCTGGGAATGGGTAGCTCTGACTTTGTGTCTGGTCCAGAGGGCCTATATGCTCGCAACATATGTGCAATGGCGAAGGTGAGCATTGCGAGGCTATGGATGGCCCCTAAGGGCCCTACACTCCCCGCTCTTAAGGCACTAATAAACGACACTGTTTTTAAGGAACGATACATTTATATGAAACACAATGCCTCCGCTAAATTTGAAAGAATTTGGTCTCCATGGCTGGAATCCATATACTCCGTCCCAGACCCTACAACTTAATGGTGATAGGGTTACTAACAGGTCCTGGATTTGCCAAGTTATGATCTTCTAGGGCCATAGGCTTCCTTCTCACCCAATGGGTTGTGAATGAGAGAGTGGCTCTGTGCCCATCTGGACAGGGTAGGATTTAGAGTGCTAGTATCCCCCAATGCGTCCTCTTCCCCATAATGTTTTTTGTCTCTTTGTTTTTTTAATTTTTTTATTTCTGGGGTTCTCTGTGTTTGGTTTCTGATTGTTTTCTTCTCTTTTAAAGGGTTTTACTCGGACGGATTGTCCGTAAGAGTTATATTTGAGGGGGGGGAAACAAAACAAAGTATAATGTGATTTCATGAATACTAGAGTGTACGGATAATGCAAAATAATGGTATATATAACTGTACATTCCTATGCGCCTATGAGCAAATGACATAGTTTGAAAATAAGTCGAAAGTGAATGCTGTTCCCCGATGAGGACATGTCATTACGTGTTTAATGTGTTCCTGTTATGCAATGTCTGTATGCAAACTACTCTCCTTCGAAATAAAAATACTTTATTTAAAAAAAATAAATAATAGAAGTCCTTGCAGACTTCAGGAACGGCTCCTCCCGACTCGAAGACACAAAAAACACTGAGGCACTTGGGAATATGGATGGTGGAGGAAGGTTGCACATTTGAATATTTAAATGTGTCTCTCCCTGCTATCGACCGTCCCTAAGAGTACTCCAGTGACCCCTAGTGGATGAAAAAGAATTAATACTGCACAGGAGACCACAAATAGGTCAAATTTGATGGACAAATTGTCTTTTTTTCAACCTTGGATACTATGTTACTATGTAATACAGAAGGAAACTATAGGTCAGTAAGACAATATAGTAAGAAACAATAGGTCAGTTAGACAATACAGTATTAAACTGTAGATCAGTAACACAATACATTAAGAAACTATAGGTCAGTAAGACAATACAGTAGGAAACTATAGGTCAGTAAGACAATACAGAAGGAAATTATAGGTCAGTAAGACAATACAGAAAAACTATAGGTCAGTAAGACAATACAGTAGGGAAATAGGTCAGTAAGACAATACAGTAGGAAACTAGGTCAGTAAGACAATACAGTAAGAAACTGTAGGTCAGTAAGACAATACAGTAGTAAACTGTAGGTCAGTAATACAACACAGTAGTAAACTGTAGGTCAGTAAGACATACAGTAGTAAACTGTAGGTCAGTAAGACAATACAGAAGGAAATTATAGATCAGTTAGACAATACAGTAGGAAATTAGGTCAGTAAGACAATACAGTAAGAAACTATAGGTCAGTAAGACAATACAGTAGGGAACTGTAGGTCAGTAAGACATTACAGAAGGAAATTATAGGTCAGTAAGACAATACAGTAGGAAACTTCTAAAAAGCCTTTTGAAACAAGTTCCTCCTAACACCGCACAACTGCTCAGTGCGCAGACATTTGTGCGCAAAATAAAAAACTTGCAGTAAAACCTATGGAGAATTAGCACTAAAAACTTTTTGCGGCTAATTGGATGGGGAGTTTTTGCGATGAACTGAATTCCCCCATTAAGTGTTTATACATACAGTATGATGTTACATTGAGATTACCGCTGGAGGAAACTCTGCCACAATATTATTGAATATGTCATTTAGCCCATCCTCGTATGGGTGTAATATATCAATATATTCTTACTGAACAGGATTACCAGCACTGAATCAATTATCACCCAATATAATATACATGCCGATGTTTAACAACAAATACACTTGTTTTTTTATTACTTTATTCACCTTTATACATTTACCTTTGTGTTTTATATATCACTGATTTATCTTACATACTTTACTGTACTTAATAAAGGTTATATATTAGTGCACAAACAGGGCAGCACTTTCTCTTCTTTGCTGTTTTATTATTGCAACCATGTCACCTCTAGTAATCCCACACGAGCGTCCATGTCTCCTCCAGTAATCCCACACGAGCGTCCATGTCTCCTCCAGTAATCCCACATGAGCGTCCATGTCTCCTCCAGTAATCCCACACGAGCGTCCATGTCACCTCTAGTAATCGCACATGAGCGTCCATGTCACCTCTAGTAATCCCACATGAGCATCCATGTCACTTCTAGTAATCCCACATGAGCATTCATGTCACCTCTAGTAATCCCACATTAGCGTTCATGTCACCTCTAGTAATCCCACATGAGCGCCCATGTCACCTCTAGTAATCCCACATGAGCGCCCATGTCACCTCTAGTAATCCCACATGAGCGCCCATGTCACCTCTAGTAATCCCACATGAGCGTCCATGTCACCTCTAGTAATCCCACATGAGCGTCCATGTCACCTCTAGTACTCCCACATGAGCGTCCATGTCACCTCTAGTAATCCCACATGAGCGCCCATGTCACCTCTTGTGATCCCACCCATGTCACCTCTAGTAATCCCACATGAGCGTCCTTGTCACCTCTAGTAATCCCACATAAACGTCCATGTCACCTCTAGTAATCCCACATGAGCGTCCATGTCACCTCTAGTAATCCCACATGAGCGCCCATGTCACCTCTTGTGATCCCACCCATGTCACCTCTAGTAATCCCACATGAGCATCCATGTCACCTCTAGTAATCCCACATGAGCGTCCATGTCACCTCTTGTGATCCCACATGAGCGTCCATGTCACCTCTAGTAATCCCACATGAGCGTCCATGTCACCTCTAGTAATCCCACAAGATCGTCCATGTCACCTCTAGTAATCCCACACGAGTGTCCATGTCACCTCTAGTAATCCCACACGAGCGTCCATGTTACTTCTAGTAATCCCACACGAGCGTCCATGTCACCTCTAGTAATCCCACACGAGCATCCATGTCACTTCTAGTAATCCCACATGAGCGTCCATGTCACCTCTAGTAATCCTACATGAGCGTCCATGTCACCTCTAGTAATCCCACATGAGCGTCCATGTCACTTCTAGTAATCCCACATGAGCATTCATGTCACCTATAGTAATCCCACATTAGCGTTCATGTCACCTCTAGTAATCCCACATGAGCGCCCATGTCACCTCTAGTAATCCCACATGAGCGCCTATGTCACCTCTAGTAATACCACATGAGCGCCCATGTCACCTCTAGTAATCCCACATGAGCGTCCATGTCACCTTTAGTAATCCCACATGAGCGTCCATGTCACCTCTAGTAATCCCACATGAGCGCCCATGTCACCTCTTGTGATCCCACCCATGTCACCCCTAGTAATCCCACATGAGCGTCCATGTCACCTCTAGTACTCCCACATGAGCGTCCATGTCACCTCTAGTAATCCCACATGAGCGCCCATGTCACCTCTTGTGATCCCACCCATGTCACCCCTAGTAATCCCACATGAGCGTCCATGTCACCTCTAGTAATCACACATGAGCGCCCATGTCACCTCTAGTAATCCTACATGAGCGTCCACGTCACCTCTAGTAATTCCACATGAGCGTCCACGTCACCTCTAGTAATTCCACATGAGCATCCACGTCACCTCTAGTAATCCCACATGAGCGTCCACGTCCCCTCTAGTAATCCCACATGAGCGTTCAGTATTGATCAAGCTCCAGTCTAAGAATCCTAGCTTTTTTTGTTTTTTAATAAACATAAAAGCAATGATTACAAGTAAAAAATGTCAGTTATAGAATTATATATTGTATCCTGTAACACCCTGGGTCTTGTCTACTCATTTTATATTTCCATAATGTATTTTATTTCCAGCAGATGGACACACAAGCAGGAACATCTCAGAAGGACATCTAATGTTATCCCCGGATTGTGACATAAAAGATAATGACAGTAGACAGGAATCTCCAGGAGATATCCCCATTACCCCAATTATACATCCAGCTCTATCAGCTGATCCCCCTGATCCTGGGGAATGTTCTCCTGATCACTCTGATATTGGTGCATCTGTTACAGCTCTGAGAGTAGATACAGTGTTTCCCTGTTCTATAGATGCCAAATGTTTTACACAGAACACAAAGCGTATTACCAATCAGCCAGCTAAGGCAGGTGAGAGGCCACTGATATGTTCTGAGTGTGGGAAATGTTTTACATATAAATCACATCTTGTTACACATCAGAGAAGTCACTCAGGTGAGAGGCCGTATTCCTGTTCTGAGTGTGGGAAATGTTTCGCACATAAATCAGTTCTTGTTACACATCAGAGAAGTCACACAGGTGAGAAGCCGTATTACTGTTCTGAGTGTGGGAAATGTTTTGCATGGAACTCAAATCTTGTTACACATCAGAGAAGTCACACAGGTGAGAAGCCGTTTTCCTGTTCGGAGTGTGGGAAATGTTTTGCATATAAACCAGTTCTTGTTACACATCAGATAAGTCACACAGGTGAGAAGCCGTATTCCTGTTCTGAGTGTAGGAAAGGTTTTGCACGGAAGTCAGATCTTGTTGCACATCAGAGAAGTCACACAGGTGAGAAGCTATTTCCATGTTCTGAGTGTGGGAAATGTTTTACACAGAAATCAGCTCTTGATAAACATGAGAGAAGTCACACAGGTGAGAAGCCGTATTCCTGTTCTGAGTGTAGAAAATGTTTTGCACGGAAATCAGCTCTTGTTACACATCAAAGAAGTCACACAGGTGAGAGGCCATTTTCCTGTTCTGAGTGTGGGAAATGTTTTACACAGAAATCAGCTCTTGTTACACATCAGAGAAGTCACACAGGTGAGAAGCCATATTCCTGTTCTGAGTGTAGGAAATGTTTTCCACGGAAATCAGATCTTGTTTTACATCAGAGAAGTCACACAGGTGAGAAGCCATTTCCATGTTCTGAGTGTGGGAAATGTTTTACACAGAAATCAGCTCTTGATAAACATGAGAGAAGTCACACAGGTGAGAAGCCATATTCCTGTTCTGAGTGTGGGAAATGTTTTGCATCTAAATCACATTTTGTTATTCATCAGCATACTCACACAGGTGAGAAGCCGTATTCCTGTTCTGAGTGTGGGAAATGTTTTACACAGAAATCAGCTCTTGTTACACATCAGAGAAGTCACACAGGCGAGAAGCCGTACTCCTGTTCTGAGTGTGGGAAATGTTTTACACAGAAACCAGCTCTGGTTACACATCAGAGAAGTCACACAGGTGAGAAGCCGTACTCCTGTTCTGAGTGTGGGAAATGTTTTGCATGGAAATCAGTTCTTGTTAATCATCAGCGATTTCACAGGTGAGAAGCCATTTTCATGCTGTGAGAGAAATAAATCCGGTCTTGTTGAACATATTAGACATTACCCATTACGGAACCATTTACATCTTCTGGAGTATATTTATCACTGTCATGCAATGTTCCTCAAGGGCCAACCTCATCTCCTATGCTTTATGCAATATACATGCTACCATTGGGTGATATAATCAGATGTCATGGCCTGGTCTACCACTGCTATGCAGATGACCTGCTTTTTGCTCCATGTACTGAGAACCTAATACCAATCCTAAATGGTTGTCTAGCTGAGCTCCAGGGGTGGATGATGCCAGTTGGCTGTGACTCCGTCTTTGTGAAACATAATAGAAGCTCACCAACAAAGGACAAGACTACAGCTTTACCAACCATCAGGATTTATGCTTTGGTGTTCAGAATTGCTAAATACTGAACATGTGCTGAATCTTTGTGTTGTCCTGGTTTGTGGCTGACATAGACATCATGTATCTGCCACATACAAATCCTCGTTCTTTCATCTGTTTGACCATAGCCAGAACCAAGCACTTGATTCCCTCAGAAGTTCATAGACTACTGCAATGCCATCTACCTGGGTCACCCAGCAAAAGAATTGCAGAGCTTGCAGCTAGTACAGAATGCAGCAGCCAAGCTGTTACCTAACCAGCCCGTTCCTGCCTCCTAACACCCATTCTCTACTCCCTTCACCGGCTGCCTGTAAGATGACAAATCTATTTCATAATTGGCTAACTGACCTTCCCAGCCCAACATTACATGGTCCAAGGTACTAGAAGCAGCTTCTGCCTCCTTACTGCCCTGCTTGCTTGCTTCTACAGATGAAGGACAGTTACCAGCAGTACCAAGAATCTCCTGTCATTCATTTAAGGGTTGAACTTTTAGCTTTGCAGCCCTGACCCTGGAACTCACTGCCTTGCACAGTCCAAGAGGCCTCCACTCTAGAGACCTTCACAAGCAGACTGATGACTGTTACTCACACTATTCATTAATTTACCTCTATTTAGTTCCTAAATAATACATCCCAAATGCTTAGGTCTTTTTTCTGCTGTTTATTTTGTATCTTGTGTTTTGTGTAAATGTGAATGTCTAATACCAGTTTGCACAATCTGTATTGCTGCACGACAATATGGCGGCCATTGGAACGTGTTTTCACTTCTTCTAGTTTGCCTAACTTGTTGCAGACACTCATCTTGATCAGGAGTGTCGAGTGTTTTTTGTGATACAAGATCCTATCCATATATACCCTGTACATTACCATGTGCATTAGAATCACCAGGGTTCCATCTGCAGTGGTTTGTTGTATGTTACATCTATATGGTGCGGATACTCCCCTGTATTTCATAATAAAAGCTTTTGTTTGCATCTAATTATTACATTAAAGCTTTTATTTTGTTATCCGTTTTATATTCCCATCTGAGTAATTACGCCATAATGTCTAATCTCGGAGTGGACCCCAGAAGATGTGAAGAAACCTTGTAAGTGTTCCATCATTCTGTTACGTGTAAGCATACAGGTAAGTGATGGCACGGTGGTCACTGACCGTCACATTCAGGTGGTATAATGGAAGTGGGACTGTCTTGGCTTATTCTAGTCTACTGCAGAAATAAAAAATCAGCCTTTATCCTGCTTATAAAAATGACAAAGCCCATAAATCAAGCTTGGTCGGACAAGATAGAAGCCACATTAATGGTGGCACATCATATAGGCTGAGGACCCATGCTTCTGCTATATATGGAATAACTCTTCGCCCACAAAAATCTTCTCTTCACCATTCACAATGTCCACCATTGCCCCTTCAGAAGGGTCACAACTTTCCTTTGCTTGTTCCACCTACTCCACAGAGCCCATGACCACCTCCATGACCATTTCATGTTTATCTGGAGGCCAGGCATCTGGGAGGTTTGTGGCCTGAGATAGCCACAGAACCACCAGGTAGTGGGCAAGAAGAATTCACAGCCTCCCCAGGAACTGGAGAGCCCAAGGATCTACCCCACATGAGGCAGAGAAGGGTCAACCATAGGGTTTGGCTTGCCTATTTCCTTCCTAAAAACTGCTCTTTACCCAGTTTGGTACCTGTGGGATCCAACTCCAATTTCCCTTGAGAGTCCTTACCCTCACTAATCCCTTCTGAACCTACCAGATCCTTCCCCTTCCAACCACTCCTCCTTTTTAAGCTTTCACCACCTGCTGTGTGAGTCCCATACAACTACTCCATTCCTTGACTCATTGGTGTAGCAACCCCCTTCTCCCCACCCCCACCACACTGCTATACTGCAGTTAAGCTGTGAGACTTGCTGCTAGCAGTACTCACTACTCAGCACACACTCACATCATGATTACACAGCTGTGCCAGATATACTGTCTCACTGACAACCAGGATGAGACACTCCCAGAAAGGCATGTATGTATGAGTACGGAGAGAGTGGGAGCAGTGGGGCTACATGACTGACAGCTGAGCCTGTCACGTCAGTGAGGTGACAAAATGCAAGATATAATTACCTAGCTAAATCAGGCGCTAATGCAATGTTACATGTATTAAATGAGCACCAAATATATTGATTATTAGATAGCAGCTCCTATGCGGCAACTGGATGCCTTAGACAATATAGATTGTTTAAGTTTCAATAGAGACATAAAAGAGCGCTGATGGTATGTAAATAAAAATATTTCTAATATTTATTACAGTTCAACACAATAAAAACAGTTCTGCCAATAATAACCAGATAAAATGTAGCCACAATATTTCTGATTGTATATAAACTGTATACAGATTCAGCTGTAATCACTCATGTTAGATCAGTTGTATTTAAATGCAATTGAATCAGCTGATATGTGCAGTACTGCGGTCCATTAATTAACATATTAGAGTGTAGGAGTACTCCAGTTTATGTATATACCAGAGGGATCCCATTGTATTAAAGTGGATAATTTAAGTAGTTCAGTATCCTCACTTATAGGTCAGTGTTCTCACCCAATGTTGGTAATCTCCGCTGGTTCCCGTCAATAGCAAAGTGCAGTGTGAGCTACAAGCGGCTGCAGGTATCCCTCACAGATGGACCAGAGGGAGATGCCACGAGCTCCGATGATCAGTCTGCAGACAGGGCGTCTCAGCACAGCGGCGGGCGGTATCATTCTGTCCCATGTGACAGCGGTGAGGATCAATGAAATTGTTTATAGTGTATGAATCTCCTTCAATGGACCGACAGTAGCTACAACCCTCAACGCGTTTCTCCGCCACAGGCAAACGGCTGTTTCCTCAGGAGATATGAATACCCAATGAAGAAGTAAATGCTTATTTAAACCGTTTGTATCCAATTGGCTTTTGAGTGGTGATATGCACACCTGAGTGAATGCTCGGTGTTGCTTAATTTGTATAGAGTTGATCCACATGATGTAATTAATACAGGTGCTCTTTTGTTAAAAAGAAAAAGGAACTATACAGATAATATCAAGCTTAAACAATAAAATTAGTACTTATAGTAGATAGTGGTGGGAAAACAAAGAACACACTAAGCCCCATATATATGTATATACAGATAGAATTTCTAATGGACAGATACCTAATATGTCGCTTTATTACTTTGACATTAAATATGTCTTGCTTTATAGAGATTATTTTTTATATATAGTTTGAATATTTATCATCCTCTCTATTCCTTTGAAGGGGTTTCGTGTTTCAAGTTATTCCCACCACTTTCTGAAAACACATTCAATATAAAAAGGAATCTCTGAGTATAACCATTAATTTAATTAGAAAGCTCCAAGAAACAAGTATTTCAAAAGAGCTCATAATAACTAGACAGCTAAAATAGCTCAGTGAGTAAGTAACTGAGCACCAGTGAGAGATGTCATCAGTTCAAATCCAACCTAGACTCAATTACTTTATATAGAATTCTATATTGTTTTTATGTTTACAGCCATTTAGAATGGTTGAAGCGCACCCCAATAGTTGTTATTGGGGAATACATTTATATTATAGGTTTAATCTATTAGGTACGTATATTGAGAAGAGGCAACAAATAAATCACAAGTTGTGGCAAGATTAAGGTGGAGGAAATACCTACAGCTGTATAAACTATTTATAACCCACCCAAAGCATATCGGACCAAACCACTATATTCAAAATAGTAGGAGAGAAAATATTCAAATAGATGTTCCTAAGATATACAGATAATAATAATTAAATAGAAAAATCTTTTCTGAATCATCAGTCGTTGTGACAGAGACCATCTGAGTTAGCCATATGCATCGTCATATTCAGTGTAAATTGGTGAAAATATATATATATATATATATATATATGAGTCTATTGTTGCTCATATCACACTAGCCAAAGAATAATCCAGAGATAGATACAAAGTACCATGTGTATAATATACTCCATAGATATCGCAAAGGATATATATGTATGTATAGACTAAGTTTCTTAACAGAAGGATAAGAAAACAGCAAGGGGAAAAAAAGGGGGGAGGGAAGAAGAAAAAAAAGGAAGCTATAGGATAAAATAGAATAACATACAGATATTGATTCATATATTATTCAGCTCAATGTTTTCGTTGAGACCTAGAGGGAACAAAGTATCTATCATACAAATCCAGTATGCTTCCCTCTTACAGAGGAGGTTATATCTATCCCCACCTCGGAATGTCTGTTTTATATGTTCAACTCCCTGTATGGACAGAACCCCACAATCACCTCCATGGAGTGAGCAAACATGTCTAGGTACGCTGTGTTTAGTTGACTTTTTAAGAATTAATCTTCTATGTTCTAAAAACCTAGGGAGCGTATTGTTCTACCGACATATTGGCAACCGCAAATGCAGGAGATTACATAAACCACAAATGTTGTCAGGCAGTTTATATTGCCCACTATATCGAAATATTCTTTAGTTCTATATGATAAGAATTATGATCGTCAGTGAGGTGGATGGGGCATCCCATTCCCAGCTGGAACAGCACACTATATGTAAGAGCCGGAGCGGTGCAGGGCTACTGGCTGACAGCCTAGCATCTCGGTGCAGCGGCAGAAGTCTGTAAATGATGGGAAATAACATCTGGCCCATGGCTACAGTGAGGAAATGAGAGGTCTGTGACAATATAGCTATGCCTCATTTCTTATGTCAGATATGTGCTTTTTATCCCCATGTCCCTATACATTCAATTCATCTGTTTCCTCATTCTCCATAACATGTCCATTACTGCTCACCCAATATTGTGTTTAAATCAACCTTAATATTGTTAATATATCCAATTGTGTTACATTATCTGTTACCCTTTGGATAATGTATTCATGTTAGACTTAGTTTTCTATTGTTTACTACCACCACGGTGGACTCTCAAAGGGTGAGTCATATAAGGTACCATTGTCCCTTTTTGTTTACTCCCTATTGTCCAACAGTGAGCTGACCAGACATGGTTGCTCTCTGGCTGATGTAATCACCTTGATTAGAATATGTATTGTATTCCAATGCTGTAAGATCCTTAGACAAAGAAGTCACACACACCCCATGTAATATGAAGCTTCTGGGGGTATAAGAAGAGCTAACCAGAGAGCTGAAAGAGATTCTATGCTCCTTGACTAAGAAGTGATGTTCTGCCAGGAATTTGTGGTGGGAATTGTCATGTGGAATTGGATTACAGAGGTGTGCTGAGCTGTTTATAACCCATTCTGTTCAATAAACCACTGTTGGTTTTTCATCTACCACTGTGCCTGAGTGATTTGGAACCTAGTATCTTCACAGCTACTATCGATGGCGGGTAACTACCTGGCTCTCTTCCTTTGATGGTAAAACTAGATATCACGTATAGTCCATCAATGATTCCTGATCATCAATGGTTGATGGCCAATCCTAGACCAGACCCTGAGAGACCACAGCCACCACCAGATCCACAATGTGTACCTAGAAGCTGCCACATCTGGCACTTTGTTACCCGCCCTCAGATCTACCTTCTCCTACAGAGCCACCTCTCCACATCTAAGCTGGAACTCTGCAGGTTTCCTTCACCACCAGCTTTGATCTCCTTTGCATCAGCATCCCAGCCAGCCTCACACAGGTCCATGGAATCAGCATTATGATAACTTTTGACTCTTTATTTGCTGCAGCTGCTATATAGATCCTGTGATTTCCTCCAGCTTATTAACCAGCTGCACCAGCTCCTCATTTCATGTAACTCTCCCAGCTGCTGCAGCAGTTTTTTCTCCTGCAGGGTCCACAGGTTATCCACAGGATAACATTGGGATATGATGATGCGACAGCAGATTTGCACCAAATGGTCAAAGCTTTTGGCCTCCCAGCATGCAGTGGGCCCATCCATATATCCCCACCTCCTGGCTCAGGCAAATCAGTTTTTTGTTTGGTGTGGCAGGAGCGAGACCATGGTCAAGAGGGCTTCTGGTTTTTAGCAGCTATAAGCATTCTTATTTTATTTTTATAGTCTTTTTCTTGAGTGATCTTTCTAAAAAGCATCTTACACGCACCTTAGAAAGAGTCGCTCCAACAATTCCCCGCCGAGTCGTGACAATGCTTACCCACGTGTACAGTGCCTTTTTGGCGGGAGTCTGTGTCGGATATACTAGCAAGTCCAGCAGAAGTTACCCGGCTGTGGCCGGCGCATGGGGAGAAGGTAAGGCATCGGTTCTGCTTAGAGGGGGAACATGGACACAGCTGCACTATTTTGGAGGTGACTACCAAACAGTCACTGATGTGGCTGCCACCTAGCGTGGCAGCTAGGCCTTCGGGATCATAGGCTAGGCCTATGATCATAGTGCTAGGCCTTCAGGATCATAGGATCCAGAGGTAGCATGAGGCCATGATCCCTGGGATTGATGTCAACAGTGGAGAGTCAGACTCTCCCCTGGTTGTCCCTCCCCCGGTTCATGACCAGTTTCCTCAGAGTCTCCTGCCATGAACGGTTTTCCGGCTTCCATCTGAGACACTGTGTATCTAAAAGGACCCAGTCGCAGCATAGGCGGCTGTGTGACTGGTGTGTCAGTGTTCTCTTGGGCGTCTGTGTTCACTGTAGGTTTACGGGGCGAGTGTGTACACTATTAGCGTCTGGATCCACTCAGCGTTTGCTAACGTATTGATCAGTCCTGGAAGTGGGGTGAGTCTCCTTGTATCACACTCTACTGAGCCGAGTAATACAGCACTAAGTCTCTATCTACCTTTTGAGTACGAATAGTTGGATAAGTGCCGGATGCATATGAGTCTAATAATTATTACTGTTGTTTCTTTTGCTATGCGTCTGAATACGTTTAAACTCCTATATAAGGTAATAGTTACATAGTTACATAATTAGTGAGGTTGAAAAGAGGCAAAATGCCCATCGGGTTCAACCTGTATTCTGTGATCAGCTGTTCATATTATAATGTACCTGCTGATGTAATGTCTTAGTACCAATTGACAACAATGATTATTACCACTCCCAGTTTAATGTCACTGTGTTAAATGCTATAACCCTGGATACCCTTTCCAGTTAGAAATTTGTCTAATCGGTTTTTAAATGCATTTACAGAGTCTGCCATTACTATCTTCTCCGGCAGGAAGTTACAAATTTTTATTGCCCTTACCGTGAAGAACCCTTTCCTACGTTGTATATGGAATTTTCTCTCCTCTAGCCTCAGCGAGAGCCTACGTGTCCTATGCAGAGTTCTTTTAATACACAAATCCGCTGCTAGCTCCTTGTGCTGACCCTTTACATATTTGAAGATATTAATGTCACCTCTTAGCCGCTGCGTACTCCAGAGACTCTAACCCTTTAATCAATTTAGTAGCCCACCTTCGAACCCTTTCTAGTTCTCATATCTTTTTTATAATATGGTGCCCAAAATTGAACACACTATTGTGTTTTTTGTCCCAAAATGCATAATTTAGCATTTTTCTATATTGAACCTCATTCCCCATTTAGACGCCCATGCTTCAAGTTTAAATAAGTCATTTTGTAGAGACTCCACATCGCTATCTGAATTAATTACCTTACACATCTTAGAATCATCCACAAAGATTGACACTGTGCTTTCCAGGACTATTCCTAGATTGTTGATAAATATATTGAACAGTAGCGGGCCAAGTACGGACCCTTGTGGTATTCTGCTGACTACTGGTGCCCAGCTGGAGAACATCCCGTTGACCACTACTCATTGTGCTATGTTATCCAGCCAATTACCTATCCATGTACAAATAGTATATCCTAGACTAAGTTCCCTTAATTTGATGATCAGTCTCCTGTGAGGCACTGTTTTGAAGGCTTTTGCAAAATCTAAATACACCACATCCACTGCTTTTCCCTGATCAAGATTCTCGCTCACTTCCTCATAGAAGCTAATTAAGTTAGTTTGACATGATCTGTCCCTTACAAACCAATGCTGACTTTTGCTAATAATCTTATTAACGTGCAGATAATCCTCTATGCCAGGCATTCCCAACCACGGTCCTCGAGGCACACTAACAGTGCAGGTTTTAGTGATATCCAGGCTGCAGCACAGGTGACTTAATTAGTAGCTCAGTTATTTTGATTTAACCATCTGTGCTGCAGCCTGGATATCACTAAAACATGCACTGTTGGTGTGCCTTGAGGACCGTAGTTGGGAATGCCTGCTCTATGCTATCCCTCAAGATACCTTCCAATAATTTGCCCACTATAGAGGTTAAGCTAACTGGTCTATAATTACCAGGATTATTTTTAGTTCCCTTTTTAAATAAAGGCACTACCTCCGCTATGCGCCAATCCTTAGGTACCTTGCCTGATCTGATTGAACTGTGGAAAATCAAGTATAGGGGTTTTGCTAGCTATGACCTAATCTCCGTATTAACCCTCGGATGAAAACCATCTGGGCCTGGTGATTTATTAATCTTTATTTTGCTTAGTCTCTCCAGGACAATAAGTATCCAGCCAAGAGTCATTACCTTCCCTATATTTATGCACTACTTTCTCCGACTGATCCTCCCTGGTGAATACTGAGGAAAAAAATTGTTCAGTATTTCTGCTTTTATTTTATCATCATTTATCAAACCTCCCAATTCATCTTTTAATGGGCCTACATTCTCATTTTTTAACCTTTTTCCTTTTTAGGTATTTATAAAACTTTTCAGGATTGCTTTTACTCTCTATAGCGATTTGCTTTTCGTTTACAATTTTTTCTGTGATTACTCTAGCATTTTTATTGCATTCCTTATAATACTGGAATGACTCCTCCCCTCCATTAGATTTAAATGTTTTGAAAGCACGCCTCTTTTTAGCCATTGCTTCTTTGACCTACTTATTAAGCCACATTAGTTTGTTTATAGTACTCCTGTATTTACTGCTCATGGGAATAAATTTGCGAATATTGCTATCAAGCAACCCTTTTAAAGCTACCCACATTACCGTTGTGTCTTTACCATGAAACAAAACTTCCCAGTCAATCTCGTTTAGTGCCTGTCTCAGCATATTGAAATTAGCTTTTCTAAGGTTAAATGTTTTAGTTGTTCCCTTATTATAGCTATGTTTCTTGAAACTTATGTTGAATGTGATCATATTGTGGTCACTGTTTCCCAAGGTCTCCCCAACTTTAGTGTTTGATATAATGTCCACATTACTGGTAATAACTAGGTCCAGAATAGTTTTACCTCTAGTTGGGTCCTCGACTAATTGAGTTAAGTATTGATCCTTTAATGTATTTAAGAACCTGCTGCTCCTAGTTTTTACACATGAATCGCTACTCCAATTTATATCAGGATAGTTAAAATCCCCTAACACTAGGATGTCCCCCATTCCCGCAGCTTTTTCAATTTGGTGTAAGAGTTGTTCCTCGTCATGTACACTAATATCCGGTTCCTTGTAGCACGTGCCAATGACTAGTTTCTTCGCCTCTGTGCCCCCTCTTGTGATCTCAGCCCATAGCGACTTCACGTTATCTCCAGCCTCCCCCGAAAATACCCTCTATTAAGTTTGGTCTTAGAGATGGTTTAACAAAGAGACATACCCCTCCTCCCTTTTGGTAGCCCTGTCCCTCCTGAAAAGAGAATATCCCTCCAAATTCACAACCCAGTTGTGAGAGTCGTCCCACCATGTTTCCGTAATACCTATAATATCATACTGAGACTATGATACAAGCCATTCCAATTCCTCCATTTTACCCGAAAGGCTTCTTGCATTCACAAGCATACATCTTAGCTTAGCCTCTCCATTGCTCGTTTGTTTTAGTGGTATCTTATCTATATTTACAAGAGCCTTTCTAGACTTACCCTTACTGACTGTTATTCTCCTCCCTCCCTTTCCACCCCATCATGCTTAAGACAACCTTCCTCACTACTATCTCTATCTGACCTATTAAGACTTTCTAAACCCCCTCCCTGATGTTAGTATCCTCCCTTATGCTATGCACATTATTTTCTATATACCATATTGCTGAGCCATAGTCGTCATTAGGTAATAAATTGGGAATATCTTGGGCAATACCTGTGTCAGTATTTCCGGTGTCAATACCCATGCAAATACCCTTGCATCTGATCTTACGCTCCCCCTTCTCCACTGATCTGCGCACAGAAGTTGTTCTCCCCGGCTGCAGGCTCTCTTCCCCACCGGCTGCTGGTTCCCTCCAGCCGTTGGCTCCCTCTGGCCACTGCTTCCTCCTGGCCGCTGCCTCTTCCCGGCTGCTGGTTGCTGGTTTCCCCCTTGCTGCTGCCTTCTGGCTCCCCCGGCTCGCGGCTCTAACACCTTGCCGCTCTGTCCTCATTTGCTCCCTCGTGTGTGTGCGCCCAACATCACTTCCGGTTCTGGTTACTCAATGCTCTATCTCAGCAATAGGTTTCTACTACTTGCTTGAAATGTATTTGTAGTTGATCATGTGCTCATATTGCTTATTATACTAATGTATAACCTGTGACTACTGAATTTACTATAATTCTGTCAGTTTTTTCTGTCTATTCCGATCTTCAATGCTGGTGTAGAGCAGGGTAGGGTCAGATTTTATGTCACTTTAACGAAATTTAAAGTGATTACAGTCACAAATTGTGTAGTACACTGTTAACTATTATTTATCATGTCTAAGAGCAGCAAGGGTGAGGAAAATACACTCATAGCAGCACCAACGCTCATATCATGTCTGTCAAATCTGGGTTAACCTCTCAGGATCTGGTTCAGAAAAATTGTTTTAGCTTTCACCAAAGTCTCTTAAAAAATCCAAGGAGGACACAGGTGCAAGTTGAACGCCCATGGGCTACCTTTGTACAGGCATTATCCAGTATAGCTGAGTGGATAATTCCAACTTCTGTACCAGGGATAGGTTACACTATTAATCCTTACATGCAGCATCCACCTGGGGTTTATCACATCCAGCGGGGGAAGCAGCAGCCTCTCAACAAAAACAGGCTGAAAGGCCAGTGGTAAGTAAAGCACATAGACATGAAACAACATCTTCACAGTCTACACATGCTTCAGATGAGGATTCGTTGGAGAAAGAAGACTCATTACACTCTGGTTCTGCATACAAAGATGAGGAAGGAGGTCTTAGCTCAGTGGACATATCTGAGTTAATTAATGCGATGAAAGCCATTCTATCCTTAGAATAATCAGCAGAGCCTGTGTTAAAATCTAAGTCACCTGTGTTTAAATGTCCCAAAACAGTCAGGACTGAGTTTCCTGGGTCAGAACAGCTGAAGGAAATTATGGAAGAGGCGTGGGCTACTTCCAGTAAGAAATGTAGAATTTCAAGGAAATGGAATTCCAATTATCCTCTTCCGGCTGAGGACTGTTCAAACAGGGAGGTGGCCCCCAAAGTAGATATGCATGTCATTTGGTTACTGGGAATATCTACATTACCTCTGCCTTCAACATCATTAAATGATGTCATGGATAGGAGAGTTGATGGTTTTCAAAACATTTTTATTTGTCTGGGGCAATCATAAGACCAGTCATGGCTTCAGCTTGGCTGGCAAAAGCAGTGGCTGCCTGGACTGATGCATTGGAAGGGGATCTTTCAGTTGCATTTAGAGAGCAAAAATCTCATGTAGCACATATCAAACAGGCTGCAATGTTTATGGAAGAAGCAGCCTTGAATATGGGTACTATTGCCTCTCAGGCATCAGCTTCAGCAGTAGCCGCTCACAGAGCAGTTTGGCTACGTACATGGAAAGCTGATTCAGAATCCGAAAAGGTTTTGGAGTCTTTACCTTTTACTGGAGATATTATTTTTGGTAAAGAATTAATCAGTATCTTGGAGTCAGAAGCAGACTCCAAAAATGTGAAGTTTCCTTCCACATACAAATTCAAGCCTAAAATTCCGGCTTTTCAGCCCTTTCTGTCTCAAGGGAAAACAAAAGAAGAAGTAGATGGCAAACAGTCCCAATACAACAAGTCTGGTGTTAAAGATGAATTATAAAAATAATTAAGAGTTCTCCGTTGTGATGATATTCAGCATATAGAATTTATTATCAAAGAAGGAACCGCTCCCAATATTCTGCGCAGAGGAGCGTGGACCAAGACAGAATTCATCAATGAGCCTGTGTCTTTAGAACACTTTACATTATTTATACCATAACATTATACAATTATTCAGAGCTTATTTACAAACAAGGTGTACATATAGATTAAATAATGGAGATACATTGGTTGATGAACAATAAGGGGAAATGCCAAATATGGTCCGATTAGCTAATTAAAGAGAGTGGTTTTATCCATAAGATGGCAGACTTGTCCATGAATCTTGAATCTCCTATACATAACAGTTAGATTCTCTAATAGGCTTCGTTGTCATAAAGGTCATTCTTGTTCATAATAACGTGTTGTCCAAATTGAAGGTCCATCAGATATTCCATGATATGTCCTTGTTCTGTCACAAAGTCTCATACAATATCATTGAGCACTCGTTATCTACACAAAGGCCTTGCTACTAGCCACGTAAAACACCTAATCAAATGATGCTCAAGGGTTGTGGGAGAATATTACTCTGTGCATAGTAACTCTATACTAAAAGAAAACACTGTTTAAGGGAACATTAGAATATCAAGAATCAGCACAATTAATGAGACAATACAGGATATTTGATATAATTTCAACATTCCACCGTTTTGTTTAATCTCTAAACAACTATCATATAATAAATCAAATATTCACCATGTTTAAATGATTTGTCTGGTGATGAGTGGAGTAGTGTGAGATGTGAGATAGAATAAGGAAAACCCGTTCTCTGGATGCAATCGCTGGCACTAGTCCACTGAGTATCGATGCGAAAAGCCTCAACCCTCCCGAAAACTTGTATAGATAAGAGAAATGGAAGAGGTAGCGACAGAATATGTTCTGTTTCTTTACCCTGGCTATAGGTTGAGGTTCTTCTTGCTGTGTGTGTGTATGAAGCAAAAGCATGTACGCACCTATTAAGTGTATATTTCTGTTAGTGTGATCATGTGTGGGCTACCGCAGTGTAGGTAACCGGGGTCATCACCATAAGATTAGGCTTTCTTTGGGGTGTTAGTATTTTGCAACATTGTTGACCAAGGGACGGCAGACATTTGATGCTTACACAGATTATGAGAATTATAAGAATTATCATCATGACATAATGTAACACTTGATATAGCCACTTAGAAATACTAGCTCCCATCCATCCAAAAAGATCCCAATCAGCCGATTGGTTCATGTGTTCCTGTAAATCTTGTAGTAATTTAACCTTCTGTTCAATGGGATTGTAATTATCTGAGATATTAAAACACATTCCTTTAAATTATTCCCATCCGCTACCTTCTCTGAGCAGTAACTAATGGATGGCTACTTGATTGTGAATCATACCTTCTCTAATGTCTCTCATTTCTTCATTAATGAGTCCTATAGAGGTATTTGTAGCCTTTATATTTTTAGCTAGCCCATAAAAGTAAAACTTCCTAGGTCTATCACAAGTCTATATAGCAAGCCAAAAGGCATATCAGTAAGGGTTTTTTTTATAGTAAATTAATTTGTAAATCATAGTATTTTAGCTCTATAACCACGAGATATAAATAGATACTTTTGGTAAGCATGTCTCAATTGATAAGTGATATATTTCTTCTTCTGCTCAAGTACATATTCATCAGTATCTTATCAAAACATCATTTTGTACATATTCCTAGTGTTATTATATCATCATATGCCATGGTCAGTGTGGGGAACATACTACATGTTTATGTTATTTTCCTTAAGCCATTATGGATCATGATGTAGGGAGAAATGTCATCAGTCACATAGAACCCACAGGTGAATTGTTACCTTACTTGCCACAGTACCAGGAACCTGATTCAGCTCCCCGTCCTGTCCCCCCCTTGTTCCACCAAGTATGAAATATATACAGTATATAATATCTGCCATCCAATCCATAATGAGCAGGTCTATTCTTAAACATTATACACCTTACAGGGATTTGCGATTCTTCCACTTTACCATCCATACCAAACAAGGCATAGAACTATTTACTGTCCCTTAAACAGTGCCTCCAAATTTATGGTGAGATCAGCCCCCTCGTTGGTGCTATTAGCCTCTCCAGGTGGGCTTCTCTCAGCAAATTTCTGTAAATAGAGGTAGTCCTTGGCGTGGTTCTTCCCCAATGATCTATAAGGAGACCTGATAAGAGAATTACAGACCATTCATAAACTCACCAGGCTTCATCTCATGCCAGCTGCTCCCAGCACTGCTGTTTGCCTGGTAGGAGACTGTGCTCTGGTGGATCTTCCTGAACTCCTTATTTTTTCCTTTCAGGCATGGCTATAGTATGTGGTGCCATTATTTAATTCAGCATGATACCTTATACTGGGCATGTGCCAATGAAAATCTAATATGGAAACCGGTTCTTGGGAACAGAGTTAGTGGAGCGATAGACATCAACTGGTGCTTATGCAAGACTACGCCACCCCCACACCACGTTCCCTGTGACTTTTGACAACATGATATCATGGTGGGATTCTCTGAGGCCAAAGACCTATAGGGCGGTGTAATTGTGGATTCCACTCTTATGATTAAATATATATATATATTGTTTTAATAATTTTATTCTATACAATGTGGCCAACCAGTGCTTTTGGCTGCCGCTAAACACTTTACAACATACTAAGACTTATTTCCTATAGGGTGGATAGTTATTCTGTATTGCCTGGGAAAGGTCCTTGTGTAGAGCGGGGTATTCTCTCTTTAGACAGGGAAGGCATGACTGCATCCTCTTACATTCATAGGAAAAGAAAGCTGAACTGTTGTCACCATACTCCCCTTACCAATGTGAGTAAGCCTATGGGCTTTCTCCGTCAGGCCAGGTACGGTAACAGTGATGTCAGTGCAGTGGTCTTACCTGTAACCTCACCAGATATCATTATTATCTGGTACACATCCATTTTCCCTTCCACAAGGATATTTCCTGTTATAAACAAGACTGGTACAATTGTATTCATTTCTCATAGGTTTAACATTTCTCTATTATACCATATTTTCTTCTCTGGAACAGGATACTTTCTAGATTTCTCATAGTGGCTCATTGTCAAGAAACATGGAATTAATATCTTCATTGTCTTTTATGACGGTAGTTTTCCTTGGGCCTTTGAAATATCATCGTTCCGTGTAGGATGACTCGGTGTAATCTCATTATCTTCATTACTACAATAGTCTCTCTCTTTTTTCTTTCTTAAAACAGACTTTCTTTCAGTCTTCAAACTTTCATGCGACCTTCATATTGTTTCTCAACTTTTCTTTTCCAATCACCTCTCTCGTTATGATCCATCTATTATCCTACATACTTTTCCTTTCTTCACTTGCATATCTTTCTAAAAAATAAAATGCACTGGAATATGCGCCATGCAGCTATTTATAGTAACAATATCTTTGCCTATAACAAATATATTCTACTCTCCCCCCTTGTGACAACCTTGTCACAAAACAGAAATTGTTTGTTATATGGGCAAATAACTCTTGGATAACTACGGGATCATAAAATAAAGACCATAAAAGTTTAAAAACATAATATTTAGAGAAAAAAAACAGCAGTATGAGGACCTTGTGGTAGGAAAAATATGTAAATTATGTCGGTTGATGTAGTATCAAATACAAGGAAAGGGAAAAAAATTAACAATATTATATATGTGACTTCTATGTGGAATTACAACATGTGCAGTGCAATGTGTGCATGAAAATCTAGACACTGGCTCCATCACTTAGTAAGTATCTGATATCCTGGCATCCCCGACCTGTATATTTACAAAGTACATAGAATAACAGATTATTATTGATAATATTACTATCACAATAAACTTTGATATATCAATAATCTATTCTTCTGATTTTGCAATAGTCTGGATTTTCATACTAGTATTTTGTCCATACGGAACCAACTTTTGTGACTTTCCTGTGGGACTTACAATATAAACAGGCTGTAGCTGTGGTTCTGTAGGATTACTTTGCCTGTCGGTTTCTTTCTTTTTGCTATTACAATCTAGACGACGTATTGTCATGTATAACTTGGTCTGAGAACATTCACATTTCCAGGAACCTTGCTTATAGGGAGTAACCCTTACCCTTTCCTTATCACAGCGTCTGGTACTACGTGCTGTGGACGGTTCCCCAGACTTATTAGTTCTGCATTTATCAGACCAAGGAACATTACAGTTCTGACAATCTCTCTTGGTACATTTCCATCCTGCTACTTTTGTATAAAGTTACACACAAAGAAAGGAAAGAATTGGTCTTAGTGTGGCGCACTTAACAGTAAATAGATACATAAAATATAACTTTTATTGTATTAATGTTAAAAGGCCTGTAACTGTGAAATGTGAATACCAAAAACAACAACTGACAAAACACAGTGTAACATATATTGTTAAAAACACACACTGTACCTACTGTGTCGTGTACACCATATATAGTCAATTCATTTGTACTATGACTTCCAATGATATTGTGTGTACTGTCCATTTAAGTCAGAGCTAGCCAAACCGGTCCTCAAGATCTGCCAACAGTGCATGTTTTCCAGGCCTCCCGGAGATCTGTAGAATTGTCAGGTAGGAATAAATGCAGCACATCTTAATTAGTAATGACTACACCTGTGCACCAGCTAGGTGGCCTGGAAAATGTTGGTAGATCTCGAGGACTGGTTTGGCCAGCCCTGATTTAAGTGCTTATATAAATAAAAATATTTGTTAATGTCTTGCAGTGTACTCTCTTATTCATTACCAGGTTTTGGGTAGTATAACCTTCAAGGTGCTAAGTATACTATTGAGCTGTAATATCACAGTATTGTCTTGTGATGTATTTACTTATTATATGAATCTAAACTGGGCTCAATAAATATGGCCTGGTGTATAATTTTCCAGGATAATGCCTCACAAATCTTGGACACTATTACATAATATTATATAAATGATAAACTGCTGGCTAGTGTTTCCCCTCTGTTGGAGTCCACATACATCTAAGTGCTCTCAGTCATTGCTGGCAGCCTTATTAGTGAAATCACTGTTCTATTATATACTTCTGAGTAACGGTTGCCGTGTATCTATTTGCTGTTAGTACAGTCCACCTACTCACACAGCAATTATGGGGGTCATTCCGAGTTGTTCGCTAGCAGTTTTCGTTCGCATTTCTGCTAGTAGGTGAAAAACCGGCAATTCTGCGCATGGATTGCAATGCGCACACGCGGCGGACATTAACATCATCCATAGTACTTTAACACAAGCTCGAACTACACTTTTCAGACGCACTACACACCGCAGAATGATTGACAGGAAAGGAGCTTTTCTGGTAGGTAACTTGCCGTTTTCGAGGAGTGAGCGTAAAAACGCAGGCGTGTCAGATACAAACGCAGGCGTGCCTGTAGAAACGTAGGCGTGGCTTGGAGAACGCTGGACGTATTTGTGACGTCAAATCAGGAACTGAATGGTCTGAAGTGATCGCAAGGAAGGAGTAGGTCTGGAGCTACTCAGAAACTGCTCAATCTTATTTTGCTGCCGCACTGCGATGTTTTCGTTAGTACTTTTGCTATGCTTAGATACACTCCCAGTGGGCGACGGCTTAGCGTTTGCATTGCTGCTAAAAGCAGCTAGCGGGCGAACAACTCAGAATGAGGGCCTATGGGGGTAATTCCAAGTTGATCGCAGCAGGATTTTTGATAGCAACTGGGCAAAACCATGTGCACTGCAGGGGAGGCAGATATAACATGTGCAGAAAGAGTTAGATTTGGGTGGGTTATATTGTTTCTGTGCAGGGTAAATACTGTCTGCTTTATTTTTACACTGCAAATTAGATTGCAGATTGAACACACCCCACCCAAATCTAACTCTCTCTGCACATGTTATATCTGCCCCACCTGCAGTGCACATGGGCCCTCATTCCGAGTTGTTCGCTCGCAAGCTGCTTTTAGCAGCTTTGCACACGCTAAGCCGCCGCCTACTGGGAGTGAATCTTAGCATAGTAAAATTGCAAACTAAAGATTAGCAAAATTTCGAATAGACACTTCTTAGCAGTTTCTGACTTACTCGGCATCTGCGATCAGTTCAGTGCTTGTCGTTCCTGGTTTGACGTCACAAACACACCCAGCGTTCGCCTAGACACTCCCCCATTTCTCCAGCCACTCCTGCGTTTTTCCCAGAAACGGTAGCGTTTTTTCGCACACACCCATAAAATGGCCTGTTTCCGCCCAGAAACACCCACTTCCTGTCAATCACATTACGATCACCAGAACGAAGAAAAAACCTCGTAATGCCGTGAGTAAAATACCTAACTGCATAGCAAATTTACTTGGCGCAGTTGCAGTGCAGACATTGCGCATGCGCATTAGCGACTTATCGCTCCGTTGCGAGAATAAAATACCGAGCGAACAACTCGGAATGACCACCATGGTTTTGCCCAGTTGCTATCAAAAATCATGCTGCGATCAACTTGGAATTACCCCCTATGTCTCTTATCATTTTTTAGCAGTCAGCTAATGCAGTATTGTTTAACGCTGCGTGTGGCAATGTGCGTTGCTTCTATTATCCCGTCAGCTTTTGAAGCGCTTCCACTCAAATATCACAGTGTGCAATATCACTTCTTATATTCAATAAAGATGTTGAAATTGTGATATTAGTGGATGCTCGCAATCATTGCTATCAGCATTATACACAAATTCACTGTTCCAACGTGAACTTGCACATGACAATTGTCGTATATATGACTGCTATTGGCGTGATATGCCTAATCACATGACAACTTTATATTGTAATATCACTAATACTTCTTGAACTTTAAATCTCCAATATTTCTTAATATAGTGGAGCTTGATTCATATTGCTGAATTGCTATAATTGAGTGGTAGAGGGGATCCACTGCACTATCCCTGCATTTTATAATTAGGGCAGACTGGGGATTATTTCCCCACGTAATGCGCTGTATCAGTTGTATTGTCTGCAGCGGACTGAATTAATACAAGATTTCACACCTAGATATAAGATGTGTCCATAGTGTGAGGCATTAATTTCAACATGCTTAATTAATGTCACAAAATGTCAGTGTCCTAAATACTCTCCTCGAGCTATTATGGATCAGGCAACAGTTTATCCCAACTGATGGTCAGTGACTGTGTTCCACAGATTGCAGGTCCCACTCATCCATTCACTAAGGGGGAGCCATTACTTTATACATGTGGCAGTTGCAGTATGTTTGTAATGTATCACAGACAATTATATAAAAGTATCAAGTGGACACATTAAACTCTGTGTCTTAAACTGATGTTACACTGTTGCTATCTATTCAGCTGTTTGTTCACCTGTAACTAAATAATAGGCTGAGCTCTGGTAAGTATATACTAAGCCCTATCAGTATCACAGAGCATTGAGCCCCAGGAGTACACTTTCACACAAATCGCACTTTGACTATTCCACACATAATTGGTATGCACAAAATGATGAATCACATAGGCACAGTGTGCATCGCCGACGTGCGTTTCACAGATATAGTTTTTTCAGATTTTTGCACAGCGGAGAGACTTTTCTCAAGGTGTATTCTGAGACTGATATCAATATCAGGCGGAAAATGACCAATACTATAAACACAGTTCAAACGTGGGATTCGAACTAGTGACTCTGACATCACTGGCTGCAGAATATATCACTGTGGGAAGGACACTTAACCATTAGGCTACAGAGCCTGCCCATGTTTTTGCACAGCGGAGAGACTTTTCTCAAGGTATATTCTGAGACTCTTACCAATATCAATATCAGGTGGAAAATGACCATTACTATAAACACAGGTCGAACCAGTGACACGGTCATCACTGTGGGCAGGAGACTTTGGGGGTTATTCCGAGTTGATCGCTAGCTGCCGTTGTACGCTGTGTAACAATCAAATGGCTAATCTGCGCATGCATATGCACCGCAATGCACACGTGCGTCGTACGGGTACAAAGTGCTTTGTGGTTTTGCACTGGTTCTAACGACGATACCAATCGCACAGCCAAAAGCAAGGAGATTGTCAGAAAGTGGGAGTTTCTTGGTGGCAACTGACGGTTTTCTGGGAGTGTTTGGAAAAATGCAGATGTGGCCAGGGCGTATATCTGACGTCAATTCCGGGACCTTTGTTGCTAGAATCATCGCACACGATAAGTAACTACAGGGCTGGTCTTGTTATGCACAAAATGTGTTTGCAGCCACTTGACTGCACAGGCATTCTTACTTCTTCAGAGTGAAAATATACTCCCCTGTGCGTGGTGACAATGCGTTTGCACGGCTGCTAAAAGTAGCTAGCGAGCAACTTGGAATGAGGGCCCTTATCCATTAGGCTACAGAGCTGGTCCATGTTTTTGCACAGCAGAAAGACTTTTCTCAAAGCATATTCTGAGCCTGTGACTAATATCAACATCAGGCGGAAAATGACCTACACTATCAGGTTAAAACTGGGATTCAAACCAGTGACCCTGACATGGTCTGCAGGACACTTGACCATTAGGATACGGAGCCTACCCATGTCATAGTGCAGCAGAGCGACTTTTCTCAAGGTATATTTCGAGACTGTTACCATTATCAACATCAGGTGGAAAATTACCAATACTATGAACAGGTTGAACTCGGGATTTGAAGCAGTTACCCTGACATCACTGCTATTTAGGATGAATGTCAGACTGATATTAAGATAGACAATACAGAGGGAGAAGAAGAGACGTATGTGAATGATATAAAGGCAGAAGATATAGATGGAGAAGAGACGTATGTGACTGCTATAAAGGCAGAAGATACAGAGGGAGAAGAAGAGACGTATGTGACTGATATAAAGACAGAATATACAGAGGGAGAAACAGAGACGTATGTGACTGCTATAAAGGCAGAAGATATAGAGGAAGAAGAGATGTATGTGACTGATATGAAGGCAGAAGATATAGAGGAAGAAGAAGAGACTTATCTGACTGATATAAAGACAGAAGATACAGAGGGAGAAGAAGAGACGTATGTGACTGCTATAAAGGCAGAAGATACAGAGGGAGAAGAAGAGACGTATGTGACTGCTATAAAGACAGAATATACAGAGGGAGAAGAAGAGACGTATGTGACTGATATAAAGGCAGAAGATATAGAGGAAGAAGAAGAGACTTATCTGACTGATATAAAGACAGAAAATATAGAGGGAGAAGAAGAGACGTATGTGACTGATATAAAGGCAGAAGATACAGAGGGAGAAGAAGAGACGTATGTGACTGATATAAAGGCAGAAGATATAGAGGGAGAAGAAGAGACGTATGTGACTGATATAAAGGCAGAAGATACAGAAGGAGAAGAAGAGACGTATGTGACTGATATAAAGGCAGAAGATATAGAGGGAGAAGAAGAGACGTATGTGACTGATATAAAGGCAGAAGATACAGAGGGAGAAGAAGAGATGTATGTGACTGATATAAAGGCAGAAGATACAGAGAGAGAAGAAGAGGCGTATGTGACTGATATAAAGGCAGAAGATATAGAGGGAGAAGAAGAGACGTATGTGACTGATATAAAGGCAGAAGATATAGAGGAAGAAGAGACATATGTGACTGATACGAAGGCAGAAGATATAGAGGAAGAAGTGACTTATCTGACTGATATAAAGACAGAAGATATAGAGGGAGAAGAAGAGTCGTATGTGACTGATATTAAGATAGAAGATACAGAGGGAGAAGAAGAGACGTATGTGACTGATATAAAGGCAGAAGATACAGACGGATATGAAGAGACATAAAGTGGGGATCGAAAGTTTGGGCACCCTAAGCAAAAATTCATTTGAATGTGCAAAAAGAAGCAAAGGAAAGATGGAAACATCTCCAAAAGGCATCAAATTACAGATTAGACATTCTTATAACATGTCAAAAAAAGTTTGATTTTTATAACATGTCAAAAAAAGTTTGATTTTATTTCCATCATTGACACTATCAAAATAACAGAAAACAAAAAAATGGCGTCTGCAAAAGTTTGGGCACCCTAAGCAAAAATTCATTTGAATGTGCAAAAAGAAGCAAAGGAAAGATGGAAACATCTCCAAAAGGCATCAAATTACAGATTAGACATTCTTATAACATGTCAAAAAAAGTTTGATTTTTATAACATGTCAAAAGAAGTTTGATTTTATTTCCATCATTGACACTATCAAAATAACAGAAAACAAAAAAATGGCGTCTGCAAAAGTTTGGGCACCCTGCAGAGTTAATACCGTGTACTGCCCGCTTTGGACAGCTGTGACCTGGCAGTGTCATGGATTGTTCTCAATCATCGTATGGAAAGACCAGGTGATGTCAATCTCAAAGGTTTTAAAAGCCCAGACTCATCTGACCTTGCTCCAACAATCGGCACCATGGGTTCCTCTAAGCAGTTGTGTAGAACACTGAAACTGAGAATAGTTGACACTCACAAAGCAGGAAAGGCTATAAGAAGATAGCAAAGCGTTATCAGATGCCCATATCCTCTGTTCTAAATGTAATTAAGAAATGGCAGTCATCAGGAACAGTGGAAGTTAAAGCAAGATCTGGAAGACCATGAAAAATATCAGACAAACAGCTCACAGGATTGTGAGAAAAGCAAGTCAAAATCCATGTTCAAACTTTTTGGTATAAACTCCACTCGCCGTGTTTGGAGGGAGAAGAATGGTGAATGGCATCCCAAGAACACCATACCCACTGTGAAGCATGGGGGTGGAAACATCATGCTTTGGGGCTGCTTTTCTGCAAAGGGGATAGGACGACTGATCCGTATTAAGGAGAAGATGAATGGGGCCATGTATCGTGAGATTTTGTGCAAAAATCTCCTTCCCTCAGTAAGAGCATTGAAGATGGAATGTGGCTGGGTCTTCCAGCATGACAATGACCCCAAACACACTGCCCGGGCAACTGAGTGGCTTCGTAAGAAGCATTTCAAGGTCCTGGAGTGGTCTAGCCAGTCTCCAGACCTCAACCCAGTAGAAAGTCTGTGGAGGGAGTTGGAAGTCCGTGTTGCCCAGTGACAGCACCAAAACATGACAGATCTAGAGGAGATCTGCATGGAAGAGTAGGCCAAAATACCTGCTACAATGTGTGCATACCTGGTCAAGAACTACAGGAAACGTTTGACCTCTGTAATTGCCAACCGAGGTGATATTACAAAGTATTGAGTTAAACTTTTTGATTGTCCAAATATTTATTTTCCACAACAATAAACAAATAAATAAATAGTGTAACAATCATACAATGTGACCTCCAGATTCTGTCTCTCACAGTTGAAGTCTATGATGGAAATTACAGACCTCTCTCATCTTTTTAAGTGGGTCAACTTGCACAATCGGTGGCTGTCCAAATACTTTTTTGCCCCACTGTATGTTCAAGATTATTCCATACATGAGATTATAATGCGGTACTCCTTATGAAAGTGAATGATCTTTTTTTAGTAGATTAGAGGTGGCGTACCTCACTTACACAATATAATGTGCTATAACCCTTATAATGGTTTCTTTATATCTTAACCCCACAAATAAGATATGCAGGTGATCTTAGGAACAGCATACCTCACTTACATAGTGAGGAACAGTATAACACACATCAAGGTATCGTTATAAGGTACGTCTCAAGCGTACCATTACTCACAATGAATACAGCATAACTCCTCGTATAAAGGTCTCTGCATCAAATAGACTTGTACAGTGATGCAATAAAGGTACAATTTATTTAACAAATGGTTTAAAATGGTTGAAAAAATAAACATACAAGCCGTAGATGGGGGCTGTGCGAGATCCCAGCAAGGAGGAATATATTATTTTGTTGAGCTGAGGTAACGAAGCTCCAAATGCCAAATATAGAGAAATAAAATAGGTCTTACTTTACATGGGAGACACACATCCACCTCACCTGTGCAAAGACCTCCTTTGGACAACGCGTTTCGAGTCTGGAGTGACTCTTGAGTCACCCCAGACTCGAAATGCATACAGAAAGAGTCCCCCTCCCCCCCATAATGTCATCCCACTATTCAAATGAGCTGTCAAAATCGGACATAGCCAAAATTTCAAGTACATAGTCACTATTGGTGGTTCTGGGATCTGGCTACTTCAAGGGAAATCGCACAGTCACAATGGCAGTGTGTGTACCCACCTTTATACACCAGACGGGATATTTATACACAGCAACACTGATATTATGTGGACACAAAAGTAACAATACAAGTGACACATTAACAGGAAATTGTTTCTGTCACCATAGCAACAATTATCTGGAAATAAGATAATACAAAGACACATAAAAAGACTCAACGGAAATCTTCTGTTTTTAAACAACTTTATTTCATATCTTTAATAAGAGATTTTTGTCTATATTTTAAACTTAAAATATACTTTACTCTGCACATGGATAAAATATCCTTTAAAGCACAGAAACAATTCAAGTTACGTGTTAGTATTGCTGGTAAGTAAAACAGATACATATCATTCAGACCCAGCCGCAATAGTGGCCCGCAGCAGTTTGCTGGTGTTGGCAAAATGCACATGTGCAGCGGCCGTACGGACACGCACATTGTGGCCACATACCTGAGGGGCGAATGCCGGCAGGCCAGGACCATTTTCCGGAGGGCTGCGTGATATCACATATGCGTTCCTCTTTAACCCCCTATAAGCTTCCAGAGTGCACTTCATCTCTCATCTTTTCCAAGTTACTACAAATGATATGAGATCGGTAGCAGCACTACTTTCAGGATTATTACATAGAACACACATAAAGGCTGACACAGCAAATAACAGTAACACATACAAGGGATTAATTAGAAATAAGGAAGCATAATCATCCATAAGTCTAATTATCAACTGGTTCTGTGCGAGACCCATACACCTCTTTACTGCCTCCAGCAGCCCCTGGTACTGCACTGCGGCCATCTGCCCTGTATTCCCCACTACTGCCTCCCACCGTCTCCCCCACTACTGCCACTGCCCTGTCTCCCCCCACTACTGCCACCTGCCCTGTCTCCCCCATTCCTGCCACCCACCCTGTCTCCCCCACTATTGCCACCCACCCCGCCTACCCCCACTACTGCCACCCGCCCTGTCTCCCCTCAACCTGTCTTTACCCCACTACTGCCAACCTCCCTGTCTCCCCCTACTGCTCGCCACCCTGTGCCCCCCCTCTTCCACCTCAGCACTGCTTGGGGACAATATTACCCATAGACAGTGCCTCTGGCAGCCCCCGCTACAGCACTAGTGCCACCACCCTGTCTCCCCCTCTGACATCTCAGAACTGCTTGGGGATTCTTGGTACTGCTGGTAACAGTCCTTTGTCTCCAGATGGAAGTAAGAAAGCAGGGCAGTAAGGAGGCAGAAGCTGCTTCTGGTACAATGGACCCTGGTCATGTAGGGCTGGGAGAGTCAGTAAGATTATGTAATAGAGTCACCATCTTACAGGCAGCCGGTGAAGGGAGCAGAGAATGGGTGTTATGTGGCAGGAACGGGCTGGTTAGGTAACAGCCTGGCTGCTGCATTCTGTACAAGCTACAAGCCGTGTAATTCTTTTGCTGGGAGACCCAGGTAGAGGACATTGCAGTAGTCTATGTGTGATGATACAAGTGCATGTATGACTGTAGGTAGATCTTCTGAGGGAATCTTCTGATTGTGGCTGATACCTGATGTCTAAGTGTCACTCCACCATCCAGGACACCAAGATTCCACTCAGGATCAGCATTTTGTAACTCTGAACCCACAAGCTTAAGTCTGGTTGGTTTGCAAAGCTGAGCTGTAGCCCTGCCCTTTGTTGGTGAGTTTCTATCATAAGGACCTGTTTCACCAGGACTGAGTCACAGCCAACTGGCATCACCCACACCTGGAGCTCAGCTAGACAACTATTTAGGATTGGTACTGGGTTCTTAGTACCTGGAGCAAAAGACAGGTCATCTGTACAGCAGTGGTAGATGATGGCATGACATCTGATTATTTCACCCAGTGGTAACATGTATATTGCAAAAAGCATAGGAAATAGAAGAACCTTGAAGAACAACGCATGGCATTGATGAGAATACTCCAGAAGATTAAAATGGTTCCTCACCTGAGTGATGTCTATTGTGCTGATTTATTTCTCAGAGTATGGAAATGGCCTCTCACTTGTGACTTCGCTGAAGTGTAACAAGTTGTGATTTCTATGTAAAACATTTCACACACTCAGAACATGGAAATGGCTTTTTCCGTCTGACTTCTCTGATGTGTAAAAAGATCTAATTTCCGTGTAAAACATTTCCCACATTCTGAGCAAAAAATGGCTTCTCACCTGTGTGACTTCTCTCATGTTTAATAAGATCTGATTTGTGTGCAAAACATTTCCCACACTCAAAACATTGAAATGGCCTCTCACCTGTGTGACTTCGCTGATGTGTAACAAGTTGTGATTTCCAGGTAAAACATTTCCCACACTCATAGCAAGAAAATGGCTTCTCACCTATGTGACTTCTCTCATGTTTAATAAGATGTGATTTCTGGATAAAACATTTCCCACACTAAAAGCAAGAAAATGGCTTCTCGCCTGTGTGACTTCTCTCATGTTTAATAAGATGTGATTTCTGGATAAAACATTTCCCACACTCAGAACAGGAATACGGCTTCTCACCTGTGTGACTTCTCTGATGTGTAACAAGAGCTGAGTTCTGTGCGAAACATTTCCCACACTCAGAACAGGAATATGGCTTCTCACCTGTGTGACTTCTCTGATGACAAACAAGATCTGGTTTCGATGAAAAACATTTCCCACACTCAGAACAGGAAAACGGCTTCTCACCTGTGTGACTTCTCTGATGTCTAATAAGAACTAATTTGTATGCAAAACATTTCCCACACTCAAAACATGGAAATGGCTTCTCACCTGTGTGACTTCTCTGATGTCTAACAAGAACTGATTTCTGTGTGAAACATTTCCCACACTCAGAACATGGAAATGGCTTCTCATTTGTGTGACTTCTGTGATGTATAATAAGATCTGATTTCCGTGCAAAACATTTCCCACACTCAGGACATGGAAATGGCTTCTCACCTGTGTGACTTCTCTGATGTCTAATAAGAACTGAATTGTATGCAAAACATTTCCCACACTCAGAACACAGAAATTGCCTCTCACCTGCCTTACCGGTCTGTGGGTTAATAGGCTTTGTGTTCTGTGTAAAACATTTGGCATCTATAGCACATGGAAACTCTGTATCTACTCTCAGAGCTGTACCAGATACACCAATATCAGAGTGATCAGGAGAATATTTTGCAGGATCAGAGGGACCAGCTGATAGAGCTGGATGTATAATTGGGGTAATGGGGTTATCTCCTGGAGAATCCTGTCTACTGTCATTATCTTTTATGTCACAATCCGGGGATAACATTAGATGTCCTTCTGAGATATTCCTGCTTGTGTGTCCACCTGCTGGAAATAAAATACATTATGGAAATGTGACATTTTCTGTAACAATATTAATATTGGCCCTCATTCCGAGTTGATCGGTCGCAAGGCGAATTTAGCAGAGTTACACATGCTAAGCCTACGCCTACTGGGAGTGTATCTTAGCTTCTTAAAATTGCGACCGATGTATTCGCAATATTGCGATTACAAACTACTTAGCAGTTTCAGAGTAGCTTCAGACTTACTCTGCCTGTGCGATCAGTTCAGTGCTTGTCGTTCCTGGTTTGACGTCACAAACACACCCAGCGTTCGCCCAGACACTCCTCCGTTTCTCCAGCCACTCCTGCGTTTTTTCCGGAAACGGTAGCGTTTTCACCCACACGCCCCTAAAACGCCGTGTTTCCGCCCAGTAACACCCATTTCCTGTCAATCACATTACGATCGCCGGAGCGATGAAAAAGCCGTGAGTAAAAATACTATCTTCATTGTTAAATTACTTGGCGCAGTCGCAGTGCGAATATTGCGCATGCGTACTAAGCGGATTTTCATTGCGATGCGATGAAAAATACCGACCGATCAACTCGGAATGAGGGCCATTGTAAACAATAGGAGAAGACAACTCTCTGGGACAATTAATTGTAAATGGGTGTGTATAATAAAACAACTTTTAATAAAGGCTTTATACTATTGTGTCTCAGATGATCATTGTGTCCACCCTCCTGAGAACACTCACAATAACAAATGTAATATTATAATAAGACTTAGATATCTCTCTCTTACCCTGGTAACTAACCATGAAGTATAAATGGAGATGTAGTCACTTGCCAAGTCCTATGTCAGCACCAATGTAAAACAATGGATGGGGAATATATTGTATGAATTGGAGATTCTAGATGAACAATAACATCAGTCATATGAGCTGATGGATCAGAGAAATGTCTCCTAACGTTACTCCTGGAAGCATTGGTAAAGTAGCATTCCTTTATGTGTGTGCTCATACGCTGGTAAGCCTGTACAAGTGTTACTCACCCTTATATAAGGTATATTGCTACAGCAGAGTAGGTGTGGAACAAGGTATTTTACATGCAATACACCATATGATACCCTGTAATCATCATCTGCTAGGCTATAATCTACTTTCTCTTACGTCCTAGAGGATGCTGGGGTCCATTTAATACCATGGGGTATAGACAGGTCCTTTGGGAGCCACTGGCACTTTAAGAGTTTAATAGTGTGGGCTTGGCCCTCCCTCTATGCCCCTCCTACCAGACTCAGTTTAGAAAATGTGCCCAGAGGAGTCGGTCACAGTTAGAGGAGCTCCTAGGAGTTTTCTTAGTTTTTTATTTTCTACAGTTAGTTAGGTTACAGGAAAGCTGCTGGCAACAGTCTCCCTGCTTCGTGGGACTTGGGGGTGGGGGGGTCGGGAATAGGAACCAACTTCCTGAAGAGTTAATGGTTCTCTACTCCGCTGACAGAACACTGAGCTCCTGAGGGTGCTGATCACAAGCCCATGAGGCGACTGCTCACTCCTGCAACACGGCCGCCACCCCCTAACAGAGCCAGAAGAAAGAAAAGTGGCGAGTATAGCGCCGGCGTCCCGGTTAGCGGCAGGGTATGGCGGCACAAGGGTGGGAGCGCAGCTCTGACAGGCTACGCTCCAGGAAGGCTCAGCAACACACAGTGTAGGCGCTTTGAGGGGCGTCCTGAGTCAGCGCGGATAAACCCTACACTGGTCACGCAGCTAACAGGCTAATCTCCCTGTTAGCACTAAAATCCTCAGGCCAGTATAAACAATTAGTGCGGGAAGCCGCACACCATTACAAGGGGCGGGGCTTCCTCTCAGAGCGGATCCAGCACTCACCAGCGCCATTTTCTCCCTGCAGATCATAGGAACTAGGACACTGACAGGGAACGCTGCCCTCCCTATTAAGGTTAGTTAGCACCGGGCTTTTATCATAACTACCTACAGGGGCGCTGTGTGGCTGGCTCCTTATACTCTGTGACTCTCTGAAGGTACTCTGGGGGAAACTGTGTCTGACATTTTCCTGTGTGTGTGTGTGTGTGTAACCACATTACCAGAGTGTGTATCTTCTCCTGAGGAGTCTATTCCATGTACTCAGGACTGCAATGTGCTGTCTCAGCCTTCTGAATCCGAACCCCCATGGGTGGATTCTTTAAGGCGAATGATATCCCAGATTTCAACATGGATGTCACATAATAAGAGACGCAGTTTTTGAGACAATCTGTGGAGTGTTTGAAATATTCAGCTCCCACTACTTCATCTAAAACCCCACCTACATACCCCAAAAAAGTACACTTGCCCAGATAATGCAAGCTGACACTAATACCGACTCTGATACAGGGGACGGTGAGGGGGATATGCAGGGGGAGCATGCATCCCTTGCTAAAGGGATGCAGCTAATGATTGAAGCCATTAGGGATGTTTTGCATATTTCTGAGAAGGTCCAGAACAAATAGAGGAATCTTATTTTACAGTAAATAAGAAGTCCTCACTTACCTTCCCTGCTTCTGTGTTAAACTCCTTGTTTGAAAAATCCTGAGAAAACCCAGAGAAAAAATTACAGATCCCTAAAAATTCTCATTGCTTTCCCTTTCCCTGAAGAGAATAGAAAAGTGGGAAAACCCACCTATTGTAGACGCTTCTGTATCTAGGCTGTCTACAAAGGTGGTTTTACCTGTCCCTGGTTCAACCGCCTTAAAGGAGCTGGCTGACCGCAAGATTGAGACTACGCTCAAATCACTATACACTGCTACAGGCATGGCTTTAAGGCCCACTATTGCTTGTGCGTGGATTTCTAAAGCCATAGTAAAGTGGTCAGGCACCTTACTAGAGGACTTAGATACTATGGATAGGAGTGACACTGACTTGTTTTTACGTCACATACAGGATTCTGCAGGCTTCATGGTGGAGGCCATGAAGGACATTGGCCTGCTACTTCCATGGCTGTCTCGGCACGCAGAGGACTCTGGCTACGCCAATGGACTGCGGATGCAGAATCCAAGAAAAGTGTGGAGAACCTGCCATTTACAGGTCAGGCACTATTTGGGGACGCATTGGATGCGTGGATTTCCACGGCGACTGCGGGTAAGTCGACATTTCTTCTCTCCGCAGCAGCCCTAGCTAGGAAATCTTATCCTACACCTACACTGCAGTCCTTTTGGACTGGAAAATGTAAAAAATCCAAACCCCCTCACACCTTCTTTAGAGGAGGTCAGGGAAGATCCCAAAAACCTGCACCAACAGGTTCCCAGGAACAGAAACCAGGTTCAGCTTCCTCCAAATATTCAGCATGATGATGGACCTATCAGCCTGGACATTAGGCAAGTGGGAGCGAGACTAAAAGATTTCAGTCATGTCTGGGCGTCATTATGCCTAGACCCCTGGGTGAAGGATATTGTTACCCAGGGGTACAGACTGGAGTTTCAGGAACTCCCACCTCACAGATTCTTCAAATCAGGCTTACCAGCTTCGCTGACAAAAAGTGCTATCCTTCAGGAAGCCATTCAAAAATTGGTACAAACAAATGTCATTGTTCCAGTTCCACCTCACCCAAAAACCAAGGGTTATTACTCAAACCTGTTTGTGGTACCAAAACCGGGCGGTTCGGTAAGGCCTATATTGAACCTGAAGACGTTGAACCCCTACTTAAGGGTTTTCCAATTCAAGATGGAGCCTCCGAGAGCGGTGATCTCAGGTCTGGAGGAGGGGGAATTCCTAGTATCCCTGGATATCAAGGATGCGTACCTTCACATTCTGATCTGGCCACCTCACCAGGCCTATCTACGGTTTGCACTACAGGACTGTCACTATCAGTTCCAGACGTTGCCATTTGGCCTCTCTACAGCACTGAGGGTGTTCACCATGGTCATGGCAGAGATAATGCTCCTCCTACGCAAACAGGGAGTGAACATAATTCCATATCTGGACGATCTGCTGATAGAGGCATCTTCCAAGGAGAAGCTGTTGCAGAGTATTGCGCTCTCAACTCAACTACTCTGGGATCATGGGTGGATCCTGAACCTTCCAACGTCACATTTGGCACTGACAAGGAGACTGCCCTTCCTGGGGATGATACTCGACACGGAGCTTTGGTACATCTCCATGGTACTAAATGGACCCCAGCATCCTCTAGGATGTAAGAGAAAATAGGATTTTAATTACCTACTGGTTAATCCTTTTCTCGTAGTCCGTAGAGGATGTTGGGCGCCCCCGTCCTGTGCTTCGTATTACTGCATTGTTACTTGGTTCAGAATTGTTGGTTTAGCCGTTGCTGAAGTGTTCCAAGTTGGTGAGTTTGGCTTTTTTGTTATGTGTGAGCTGGTGTGAATTTCACCACTATCTGTGTATTTCCTTCTCTCGAAGTATATCCGTCTCCTCGGGCACAGTTTCTAGACTGAGTCTGGTAGGAGGGGCATAGAGGGAAACTAGCCCACACTATTAAACTCTTAAAGTGCCAGTGGCTCCCAACGGACCCGTCTATACCCCATGATACTAAATGGACCCCAGCATTCTCTACAGACTACGAGAAAATAGGATTTTACTCACCGGTAAATCTATTTCTCGTAGTCCGTAGTGGATGCTGGGACTCCGTAAGGACCATGGGGAATAGCGGCTCCGCAGGAGACTGGGCACAACTAAAGAAAGCTTTAGGACTACCTGGTGTGCACTGGCTCCTCCCACTATGACCCTCCTCCAGACCTCAGTTAGGATACCGTGCCCGGAAGAGCTGACACAATTAGGAAGGATTTTTGAATCCTGGGTAAGACTCATACCAGCCCCACCAATCACACCGTACAACTCGTGATACTATACCCAGTTATGAAATACAATGGAGCCTCTCAACAGATGGCTCTCAACAATAACCCGTTAGTTTAACAATAACTATATACAAGTATTGCAGACAATCCGTACTTGGGATGGGCGCCCAGCATCCACTACGGACTACGAGAAATAGATTTACCGGTGAGTAAAATCTTATTTTCTCTGACGTTCTAAGTGGATGCTGGGACTCCGTAAGGACCATGGGGATTATACCAAAGCTCCCAAACGGGCGGGAGAGTGCGGATGACTCTGCAGCACTGAATGAGCAAACTCAAGGTCCTCCTTAGCCAGGGTATCAAATTTGTAGAATTTTGCAAAAGTGTTAGACCCTGACCAAGTAGCAGCTCGGCAAAGTTGTAAAGCCGAGACCCCTCGGGCAGCCGCCCAAGAAGAGCCCACCTTCCTCGTGGAATGGGCTTTTACAGATTTAGGATGCGGCAGTCCAGCCGCAGAATGCGCAAGCTGAATTGTTCTACATATCCAGCGAGCAATAGTCTGCTTCGAAGCAGGAGCACCCAGCTTGTTGGGTGCATACAGGATAAATAGCGAGTCAGTTTTCCTGACTCCAGCCGTCCTGGAAACATATATTTTCAAGGCCCTGACTACGTCCAGTAACTTGGAGTCCTCCAAGTCCCTAGTAGCCGCAGGCACCACAATAGGTTGGTTCACGTGAAAAGCTGATACCACCTTGGGGAGAAACTGGGGACGAGTCCTCAATTCTGCCCTATCCATATGGAAAATCAGATAAGGGCTTTTACATGACAAAGCCGACAATTCTGACACACGCCTGGCCGAAGCCAAGGCCAACAGCATGACCACTTTCCACGTGAGATATTTCAAATCCACGGTCTTAAGTGGTTCAAACCAATGTGACTTTAGGAAACTCAACACCACGTTGAGATCCCAAGGTGCCACTGGAGGCACAAAAGGGGCTGAATATGCAGCACTCCCTTAACAAAAGTCTGAACTTCAGGCAGTGAAGCCAGTTCTTTCTGGAAGAAAATCGACAGAGCCGAAATCTGAACCTTAATGAAACCCAATTTTAGGCCCATAGTCACTCCTGACTGTAGGAAGTGCAGAAATCAACCCAGCTGAAATTCCTCCGTTGGGGCCTTCCTGGCCTCACACCAAGCAACATATTTTCGCCATATGCGGTGATAATGTTTTGCGGTCACCTCTTTTCTAGCCTTAATCAGCATAGGAATGACTTCCCCCGGAATGCCTTTTTCCTTTAGGATCCGGTGTTCAACCGCCATGCCGTCAACGCAAGGTAAGTCTTGGAACAGACAGGGCCCCTGCTGCAGCAGGTCCTGTCTGAGCGGCAGAGGCCATGGGTCCTCTGAAATCATTTCTTGAAGTTCTGGGTGCAAAGCCCTTCTTGGCCAATCCGGAACCACGAGTATAGTTCTTACTCTTCTCCTTCTTATTATTCTCAGTACCTTGGTATGAGAGACAGAGGAAGGAACACATACACCGACTGGTACACCCTCGGTGTTACTAGAGCGTCCACAGCTATCGCCTGAGGGTCCCTTGACCTGGCGCAATATCTTTTTAGCTTTTTGTTGAGGTGGGACACCATCATGTCTACCTGTAGCCTATCCCAATGGTGTACAATCATTTGGAAGACTTCTGGATGAAGACCCCACTCTCCCGGTTAGAGGTCGCTCCGGGAATGAACACTGCTGACAGTGCTAACACATGATATTATGCCCATCGGAAAATCCTTGTGGCTTCTGCCATCGCCATCCTGCTTCTTGTGCCGCCCTGTTGGTTTACATGGGCGACCACCATGATGTTGTCTGACTGGATCAGCACCGGCTGATGTTGAAGCAGGGGTCTTGCCTGACTTAGGGCATTGTAAATGGCCCTCAGTTCCAGAATATTTATGTGTAGGGAAGTCTCCTGACTCGACCATAGTCCTTGGAAGTTTCTTCACTGTGTGACTGCCCCCCAGCCTCGAAGGCTGGCATCCGTGGTCACCAGGACCCAGTCCTGTATGCCGAATCTGCGACCCTCTAGAAGATGAGCACTCTGCAGCCACCACCACAGCAACACCCTGGCCCTTGGAGACAGGGTTATCAGCTGATGCATCTGAAAATGCAATCCGGACCTCTTGTCCAAAGATCCCACTGGAAGATCCTTGCATCTTTCCCAGGACTCGCGTGCATTGATGCACCGACACCTGTATTTGTTTAAGGAGGTCTCTGACTAGAGATGACAACTCCTTGGCCTTCTCCTCCGGGAGAAACACTTTTTCCTGTTCTGTGTCCAGAACCATACCCAGGATCAGTAGGAACCAGCTGCGACTTCGGAATATTCAGAATCCAGCCGTGCTGTTGTAGCCCTTCCCGAGATAGTGCTACTCCGACCAACAACTGTTCCCTGGACCTCGCCTTTATAAGGAGATCGTCCAAGTACGGGATTACTATAACTCCCTTTTTTCGAAGGAGTATCATCATTTCGGCCATTACCTTGGTAAATACACTCGGTGCCGGGGACAGACCAACGGCAACATCTGGAATTGGTAATGACAGTCCTGTACCACAATTTTGAGGTACTCCTGGTGAGGAGGGTAAATGGGGACATGCAGGTAAGCATCCTTGATGTCCAGTGATACCATGTAACCCCTTCGTCCAGGCTTGCAATTACCGCCCTGAGCGATTCCATTTTGAACTTGAACCTTCGTATATAAGTGTTCAAGGATTTCAATTTTAGAATGGGTCTCACCGAACCGTCTGGTTTCGGTACCACAAACATTGTGGAACAGTAACCCCGACTTTGTTGAAGGAGGGGTACCTTGATTAACACCTGCTGGAAGTACAGCTTGTGAATTTCCCTCAGTACTACCTCCCCTTTCTCCGAGGGCAGCAGGCAAGGCTGATTTGAGGTAACGGCATAAGGGAGTCGCCTCGAACTCCAGCTTGTATCCCTGTGATACTACTTGCAGAACCCAGGAATCCACCTGTGAGCGAGCCCACTGGTCGCTGAAGTTCCCGAGACGCGCCCCCACCGCACCTGGCTCCACCTGTGGAGCCCCAGCGTCATGCGCTGGACTCAGAGGAAGCGGGGGAAGATCTTTGATCCTGGGAACTGGCTGTCTGGTGCAGCTTTTTCCCTCTTCCCTTGTCGCTGTGCAGAAAGGAAGCGCCTCTGACCCGCTTGCTTTTCTGAAGCCGAAAGGACTGTACCTGATAATACGGTGCTTTCTTAGGCTGTGAGGAAACCTGAGGTAAAAAATTTTCTTCACAGCAGTTGCTGTGGATACGAGGTCCCAGAGACCATCCCCAAACAATTCCTCACCCTTGTAAGGCAGAATCTCTATGTGTCTTTTAAAGTCAGCATCACCTGTCCACTGCCGGGTCCCTAATACCCTCCTGGCAGAAAGGACATTACATTAATTCTGGATGCCAGCCGGAAAATATCCCTCTGTGCATCCCTCATATATAAGACGACGTCTTTAATATGCTCTATGGTTAGCAAAATAGTATCCCTGTCCTGACAGGGTAACAGACCACGCTTCAGCAGCACTATCCATGCTGAGGCAATTGCAGGTCTCAGTATAGTACCTGAGTGTGTATATACAGACTTTAGGATAGCCTCCTGCTTTTTATCAGCAGGCTCCTTCAAAGTGGCCGTATCCTAAGACGGCAGTGCCACCTTTTTTGACAAACGTGCGAGCGCCTTATCCCCCCTAGGGGATATCTCCCAACGTGACCTATCCTCTGGCGGGAAAGGGTACGCCATCAGTAACTTTTTAGGAATTACCAGTTTCTTACCGGGGGAACCCACGCTTCTTCACACACTTCATTCACTCATCTGCTGGGGGAACAAAACACTGGCTGCTTTTTCTCCCCAAACATAAAAACCCTTTTGTTTTAGTGGTACTTGGGTTAATGTCAGAGTGTAACACATTTTTCATTGCTGAGATCATGCTACGGATGTTCCTAGTGGATTGTGTATATGTCTCAACCTCGTCGACACTGGAGTCAGACTCCGTGTCGACATCTGTGTCTGCCATCTGAGGTAGCGGGGCGTTTTTGAGCCCCTGATGACCTTTGAGACGCCTGGGCAGGCACGAGCTGAGAAGCCATCTGTCCCACAGCTGTTACATCATCCAGCCTTTTATGTAAGGAGTTGACACTGTCGGTTAATACCTTCCACCTATCCATCTACTCCGCCTCCACATAACCTTCCTCCTCAAACATGTTGACACAGCCGTACCGACACACTGCACACACACAGGGAATGCTCTGACTGAGGACAGGACCCCACAAAGTCCTTTGGGGAGACAGAGAGAGAGAGTATGCCAGCACACACCAGAGTGCTATATAATGCAGGGATTAACACTATAACTGAGTGATTTTCCCAATAGCTGCTTGTATACACAATATTGCGCCTAAATTTAGTGCCCCCCCTCTCTTTTTAACCCTTTGAGCCTGAAAACTACAGGGGAGAGCCTGGGGAGATGTCTTCCAGCTGCACTGTGAAGAGAAAATGGCGCCAGTGTGCTGAGGGAGATAGCCCCGCCCCTTTTTCGGCGGACTTCTCCCGCTTTTTTATGGATCTCTGGCAGGGGTATTTTACACATATATAGCCTCTAGGACTATATATTGTGTAGATTTGCCAGCCATGGTGTTTAATATTGCTGCTCAGGGCGCGCCCCCCCAGCGCCCTGCACCCATCAGTGACCGGAGTGTGAGGTGTGCATGAGGAGCAATGGCGCACAGCTGCAGTGCTGTGCGCTACCTTGGTGAAGACCGAAGTCTTCTGCCGCCGATTTTCCGGACCGTCATCTTGCTTCTGGCTCTGTAAGGGGGACGGCGGCGCGGCTCCGGGACCGGACGATCGAGGTCGGACCCTGTGTTCGATCCCTCTGGAGCTAACGGTGTCCAGTAGCCTAATAAGCCCAAGCTAGCTGCAAGCAGGTAGGTTTGCTTCTTCTCCCCTTAGTCCCTCGTAGCAGTGAGTCTGTTGCCAGCAGATCTCACTGAAAAAAAACACCTAAATAATACTTTCTTTTCTAGGAGCTCAGGAGAGCCCCTAGTGTGCATCCAGCTCAGCCGGGCACAAGATTCTAACTAAGGTCTGAGGAGGGTCATAGTGGGAGGAGCCAGTGCACACCAGGTAGTCATAAAGCTTTCTTTAGCTGTGCCCAGTCTCCTGCGGAGCCGCTATTCCCCATGGTCCTTACGGAGTCCCAGCATCCACTTAGGACGTTAGAGAAAAGGATTTACTGGTAGGAAATTAAAATCCTATTTTTACACCCCCATCATCAGTGTCTTACCTCTATTCTCTCAAAAGTAATAAGGATGATGTGTGTACGGTAAGTATGATATAGAGAATTACATATCAGAATCTATACAGCTGCCGCCATACTTCTGCTTCTCACACGTGTGCTACTGGCAGCAGTGAACATCTGAGTGAGAATGCAGGGAAGACAGCAGAGTCTGATGAGAGATTGGATCTGCCTTTGCAGAGATGTACCACACCTGTCACCCCTGTTAGTATATAAAATAATAAATAAGAGGGGCTTGGTCCATCCAGACGTACTTTCTGGAGCTCTCCTCACTAAGTGACTTCTTATCTACCCTACCTGATAGCTCTCAGCCGCCACTGGGAACAAGACCCAATTTATTAAGTCCCCCACTCCTACTGCCCTACAGCCGCTCGCTCCAGTGGCGTAAGTCCGTCCCAGTTGCCCGGAGGCAAGATAAATATTGGTGCCCCCCTTTTTCCTATATCAAGATAAGTGTGTGTGTGTGTGTGTGTGTGTGTGTGTGTGTGTGTGTATAACAGCAGACACTTTACCGATGGAGGTATTTGCTTCTGTAGAGGAAGCATGAGAATGCTAACTGTATGAAGTTACGTGTAATTGTCAGAGAAGTATCTTCATATAGTTAAAATTCTCATATTTCCTATACAGGCGCAAACAGCTTCATCAGTAAGGTGTCTGCTTCCAGTGTAATAGGTTGTGGTTTCTAATCCTGGGTGTGACACTTGTAAAATGTGTATAATAAAGAGGGTGTGATTTGTAAGGTGCAAGGACCAGTGAGGAAGTTGGCCACTGAAAAGATAGCGGCAGCTATCAATTAACTTAATTCACTGGTGTCACAGAATGGGAGGAGAGGTGCCCCCTTCAGAGCAGGAGCCCGGCGGCAGATGACTCCATTGCCTCCCAGAGTTCTGCCTCTGGCTCGCTCCGCTCACTCCGAGCACTGTTCACTGCCGCAGCCTAGTGACGCCTATGAAGCTAAGAGCTGTATTCTGGGGCTGTGCACGCCCAGTCTTTCCTGCACGCTCCAGACACCTGACTTGAAGGCATTTTTGGCTCAGGCGGGAGCACTTGCTCTCCAGATAACACGGGTGCGCAGGTCCCAATACTGCTGGGGACAGAACGGGCTGCCCACAATCACCGGAGCCAAGTGGTGAAATTGGGAAGTGAGATGGCTGCCATTTTGGATCCTGGTGCCCGGCCATCACATGCTTTGTCTTCTGCCTTCAATAAGGTTTAATATAAATAAGTGTCCTGACGGCTGGACCGGGGTCACTACACTAAACTGAGGCATTTGCCTGGAGGTGAAACTACCTTCTATTTATATGGTACCACTATAATCTACTTCCTCTCAGTCTACTTGCAGAGCCCAGTATCAAGTATCGTCTGAGTACAGCTCATTACACTCTGATTACAACCTCACAGTATATTATTTTGTGGATTTATCCACTGAATATATTTTGCCATTTGTGTCTCTCTGTGCTGAGTACTTCACGTCTGTGATCACGCTGACCTCTAGTGGAATTTCTCGGTCATTACTGTGTTATTTGAGTTGCATTACATCATGTTTACTTGAAATTTTGGCTCGGATACCCCCGTCATCCCGACTAAGAATGTCATTTTGAACTGTGTCATCTTGATGTAACCTCCTGACAGCGTACTACTGCTCCTTTTATTTATAGATCATTTGTATTTTCCTATCTCTGAGAGGTCAGTCTCTTTGGAGCCGGCTTAACATGCCTCCAAAAAAGGTTAAAAGGTACCAAATTGGCCCACCTGTCCATCCCTTTGGTACCTCAAATTCAGGTGGTCCTTCTGAGACCGTTACAACATCATCTGCTTCTTCTTGTCAGACGCACATGAGGCATACTGTGACAAATTACATGGCCCTATGTGGGCAATGCCATTATGTAGTGTTAGGACTGCTGACATCGGAGAAGCCGTGAAGTGGCGCAGCAGCTTAAACATGTATAAACTTATTCTCTGAATTTCTATTACATGTAGCCTCACTGACACTACAACTACATGAACCACCAGCGGGAGAAGGCGGCCCAAATGGCGCGCAAGCAATTTAGCAAAGAGTTTAATGTCGCAATTGAGGAGGGAAATAGGTCGGTAGCTCGAGCACTGGGTGGGGTCCTTACCCTCTTTTGGGATTACAGTTATATATATAATGCTTATATAGGTCCTTTCTGCCTTTTACATCTGTCCTATGGGCTCTTTCGAGCCCTTTCTTGCCCCTCTGTGTGTTTTGTAGGTTGCGGAGCCGGGGAGCCATTCATTTGGATTTTGCAGGTTGTGGCGTACTCCCATCTCTGAAGCCGCGGACTGAAGTAGTGCAGTGATCCCACCGCGGACCGGACCTCAGCGAGGTAGCTCTGCTACTGACCGAGGGCTGTGCGCCCTGTCCACTCTTGTGCCTAGCTGTGCTGTTGGAGTCGTGTAGAGAGGCTGACTGGGGATCAGTGGTGACCGCGGCGCGAGACACAGAGCGGAGCTGCTCTCCCGGCATCTGATGCGGTGCATACTACGGGGATTGGTGGGCTCAGCAAGGACACATCAGGTTAGTCAGCTCACCCGGTTACAGCCTGCCTTCTCCAACTGTCCGGCCGTTGAAGCCATGAGTCGTGGCAGCGGGAAATACATGGAGCGCTTGCCTGTCATCACTCCAGCAGTGTCCCGGCATCTCCCCTCTCCTCCTAACCCATGGTGCTATGGGGGAATCTGGTGGAGCTGTGAATTATAGAGGACACAGGGCCGGTTCAAGGGCGCAGAGCGCCCCGGGCAGGAAAGGGGTGTGGCCTAATACAGGGGCGTGGTGAGTCACGCCCCCTGTACATTGAAAGCGCCGCTTGAATGCTGAGCGGTGCGCGATGACGTCATCGCGCACCGCACAGCAAAAGGTCCTCTCCACGAAGAGAAACTAGACGCTATGCGTCTAGTTCCCTTCGTGGAGAGGACCTTTGTTGTGCGGTGCGCGATGACGTCATCGCGCACCGCTCAGCAGTTACTCTCCACGAAGGGAAACTAGACGCATAGCGTCTAGTTCCCTTCACAGGAGGCGCCGAGGACGGGGACGGCAGCGGGCAGCGGAGGCGGACGGGGGACACAGCGGGCAGCAGTGGCGGATCTTGCCACGGTGCGGCGCCCTTCGGATGGCGCCAGCGCCCTCCGGAAGGCGGCGCCCCGGGCAAAAGTCCTGCTTGCCCGTGGCAAGAACCGCCACTGAGAGGACATACACGTGTGGTTACTGTGCAGCCAGATACGCTACCCTGTGCCCCTGCATCCTAGTACCCTCTCCTCTCCTGCCTTATTACTGACTTGGTTCACCCGCCATAGCCGGCCAGTTTCTTCTGATCTGGGCTTCCCTGCCAGAAGTGCCATCTTGAAAACTGCCAATATAGCCACATGCTCTCCTGAAACCAGCCGCTTCTCTGGGAGCTACAGACACTGCCAGCCCATGATCAGTGCCCTTCACTACAGCCTCAGTGATTTCCGGCAGGGACTTCTGCCGCTGCGGCCCTACCTGGGCAGTAAGTGGTCACCTGAACTGAACTCAGAATGAGGTATTGGCCCCAGAGGATGAGGAGCCAGGGGTTGGCCGGACATGGAGGTGGGCTCAGAGTCCCAGCGGGTACATGCCCTTAGGGCAAGACTAGTGCAACAATATTTCAGGTATGTAGCAGTTAAGAACACATCAGACAAGTGTTTATGGGTATATTTATACACATATTTCAGCAAGGTATAATGTGTAGGTACTGATTAAATTCCAAAAATGTGTTCCGATTTAGATTAATGTACAAATATTATTACTGTTTTTTTTTATATTTGAAAAAATAAAAATTTGTAATCGTTTGAGGCTAAAAATAAAAGTAAAAATATGGTTTAAACATTAAAAAAGCATGTCAATATTTAATCAACACCAGTAGTGGCGTGTTGTCAACATATATATATATATATATATATATAGACTATATTAACAATGTGGTAATGTTTTTATTGACAATTTTTTTTGTGGTTTTATTTTAAAATGCTGCATATATGTTTGTTATCATGCATTCATGTCTCTTAAGATATTTTTATTTTATAACATAAAAATAAGAATTTACTCACCGGTAATTCTATTTCTCGTAGTCCGTAGTGGATGCTGGGGACTCCGTAAGGACCATGGGGAATAGACGGGCTCCGCAGGAGACTGGGCACTCTAAGAAAGATTTAGGACTCCCTGGTGTGCACTGGCTCCTCCCCCTATGACCCTCCTCCAAGCCTCAGTTAGGACACTGTGCCCGGAAGAGCTGACACAATAAGGAAGGATTTTGAACCCCGGGTAAGACTCATACCAGCCACACCAATCACACCATATAACTCGTGATAGGAACCCCAGTTAACAGTATGATAACAATGGAGCCTCTAAACAGATGGCTCGCAATAACAACCCAATTTGTGTAACAATAACTATGTACAAGTATTGCAGACAATCCGCACTTGGGATGGGCGCCCAGCATCCACTACGGACTACGAGAAATAGAATTACCGGTGAGTAAATTCTTATTTTCTCTAACGTCCTAGTGGATGCTGGGGACTCCGTAAGGACCATGGGGATTATACCAAAGCTCCCAAACGGGCGGGAGAGTGCGGATGACTCTGAAGCACCAAATGAGAGAACTCCAGGTCCTCCTCAGCCAGGGTATCAAATTTATAAAATTTTGCAAACGTGTTTGCCCCTGACCAAGTAGCAGCTCTGCAAAGTTGTAAAGCCGAGACCCCTCGGGCAGCCGCCCAAGATGAGCCCACCTTCCTTGTGGAATGGGCTTTTACAGATTTAGGCTGTGGTAGTCCCACCGCAGAATGCGCAAGCTGAATTGTACTACAAATCCAACGAGCAATAGTCTGCTTAGAAGCAGGAGTACCCAGCTTGTTAGGTGCATATAGAATAAACAGCGAGTCAGTTTTCCTGACTCCAGCCGTCCTGGAAACATAAATTTTCAGGGCCCTGACTACATACAGAAACTTGGAATCCTCCAAGTCCCTAGTAGCCGCAGGCACCACAATAGGTTGGTTCAAGTGAAAAGCTGATACCACCTTCGGGAGAAACTGAGGACGAGTCCTCAACTCTGCCCTATCCATATGGAAAATCAGATAGGGGCTTTTACAGGACAAAGTTGCCAATTCTGACACACGTCTGGCCGAAGCCAGAGCCAACAACATAATCACTTTCCACGTGAGATATTTTAAACCCACAGTCTTAAGTGGCTCAAACCAATGTGATTTTAGAAACTCCAAGACCACATTGAGATCCCAAGGTGCCACCGAGGCACAAAAGGAGGCTGAATATGCAGAACTCCCTTGACAAAAGTCTGAACTTCAGGCAGTGAAGCCAGTTCTTTCTGGAAGAAAATCGACAGGGCCGAGATCTGGACTTTAATGGACCCCAATTTGAGGCCCAAAGTCACACCTGCTTGCAGGAAATGTAGGAATCGACCCAGTTGAAATTCCTCCATTGGGGCCTTCTTGGTCTCACACCAAGCAACATATTTTCGCCAAATGCGGTGATAATGTTTTGCGGTGACATCCTTCCTGTCTTTGATCAGGGTAGGGATGACTTCCTCCGGAATACCTTTTTCCTTCAGGATCCGGCGTTCAACCACCATGCCGCCAAATGCAGCCGCGGTAAGTCTTGGAACGGACAGGGTCCCTGCTGCAGCAGGTCTTGTCTGAGCGGCAGAGGCCAAGGGTCCTCTGCAAGCATCTCTTGAAGTTCCGGGTACCAAGCTCTTCTTGGCCAATCCGGAGCCACGAGAATAGTTCTCACTCCTCGCTTTCTTATTATTCTCAGTACCTTGGGTATGAGAGGCAGAGGAGGAAACACATAAACCGACTGGTACACCCACGGTGTCACTAGAGCGTCCACAGAAAACGCCTGAGGGTCCCTTGACCTGGCGCAATACCTTTTTAGCTTTTTGTTGAGGCGGGACGCCATCATGTCCGCCTGTGGTTTTTCCCAACGGTTGACCAGCATTCGGAAAACTTCTGGATGAAGTCCCCATTCTCCCGGGTGGAGGTCGTGCCTGCTGAGGAAGTCTGCTTCCCAGTTGTCCACTCCCGAAATGAATACTGCTGTCAGTGCTAACACATGATTCTCTGCCCATCGGAGAATCCTTGTGGCTTCTGCCATTGCCCTCCTGCTTCTTGTGCCGCCCTGTCTGTTTACATGGGCGACCGCCGTGATGTTGTCTGACTGGATCAGCACCGGCCGGTTCTGAAGCAGGGGTCTTGCTTGACTTAGGGCATTGTAAATGGCCCTTAGCTCCAGAATATTTATGTGAAGCGAAAACTCCTGATTTGACCACAGTCCTTGGAAATTTCTTCCCTGTGTGACTGCCCCCCAGCCCCGAAGGCTGGCATCCGTGGTCACCAGGACCCAGTCCTGTATTCCGAATCTGCGGCCCTCTAGTAGATGAGCCCTCTGCAGCCACCACAGCAGCGACACCCTGGTTCTTGCCGACAGGGTTATCCGCTGTTGCATCTGGAGATGGGACCCGGACCATTTGTCCAACAGGTCCCACTGGAAAGTCCTTGCGTGGAACCTTCCAAATGGAATTGCCTTGTACGAAGCTACCATTTTTCCCAGGACTCGTGTGCATTGATGTACCGACACCTGTCCCGGTTTTAGGATGTCTCTGACTAGAGATGACAACTCCTCGGCTTTTTCCACTGGAAGAAACACTCTTTTCTGGTCTGTGTCCAGAATCATTCCCAGGAACAGAAGACGTGTCATCGGGACCAGCTGTGACTTTGGAATATTGAGAATCCAGCCGTGCTGTTGTAGCACTTCCCGAGAAAGTGCTACCCCCACTACCAACTGTTCCTTGGACCTCGCCTTTATCAGGAGACGGGATAATTAAAACTCCTTTCTTGCGAAGGAGTATCATCATTTCGGCCATTACCTTGGTAAAGACCCTCGGTGCCGTGGACAACCCAAACAGCAGCGTCTGGAACTGATAGTGACAGTCCTGTACCACAAATCTGAAGTACTCCTGGTGAGGAGGGTAAATAGGGACATGTAGGTACTCATCCTTGATGTCCAGGGAGACCATGTAATCCCCCTCATCCAGGCTCGCAATAACCGCCCTGAGCGATTCCATCTTGAACTTGAACCTTTTGATATAAGTGTTCAAGGATTTTAGATTTAAGTTGGGCCTCACCGAACCATCTGGTTTCGGTACCACAAACATTGTGGAATAGTAACCCTTTCCTTGCTGAAGGAGGGGTACCTTGACAATCACTTGCTGTGAATACAATTTTTGAATAGCCAACAACACTGCCTCCCTGGCAGAGGGAGTTACCGGTAAGGCAGATTTTAGGAAACGGCGGGGGTGGGGAGACGTCTCGAATTCCAGCCTGTACCCCTGAAGTACTACCTGAAGGACCCAGGGATCCACCTGTGAGAGAGCCCACTGTGCGCTGAATTTTCTGAGACGGGCCCCCACCGTACCCGGGTCTGCCTGAGCAGCCCCAGCGTCATGCTGTGGACTTACCGGACGCAGGGGAGGACTTCTGCTCTTGGGAACTAGCTGTGTGTTGCAGCTTTTTTCCTCTACCTTTGCCTCTCGGCAGAAAGGATGAGCCTCTAGCCCTCTTGCTTTTCTGGGGCCGAAAGGACTGTACCTGATAATACGGTGCTTTCTTTTGCTGTGGGTCAGCCTGTGGCAAAAAAGTCGATTTCCCAGCAGTAGCTGTGGACACGAGGTCCGAAAGACCATCCCCAAACAGTTCCACCCCCTTATAGGGCAAAACTTCCATGTGCCGCTTTGAGTCGGCATCGCCAGACCATTGCCGAAGTCCATAACCCCCTTCTGGCGGCAATGGACATAGCGCTTATTCTTGATGCCAGCCGGCAAATATCCCTCTGTACATCACGCATGTATAAGACTGCATCTTTTATATGCTCAATCGTCAGCAAAATATTGTCCCTATCCATGGTATCAATATTATCCGACAGGGAATCCGACCACGCAGCAGCAGCACTGCACATCCAAGCTTATGCAATCGCTGGTCGCAATATAATGCCGTGTGTGTGTAAATAGCTTTTAGGGTAGCTTCCTGCTTTCTATCAGCAGGTTCCTTTAGGGTGGCCGTATCCGGAGACCGTAGTGCCACCTTCTTTGATAAGCGTGTCAGCGCCTTATCTACCCTAGGGGGTGTTTCCCAACGTGACCTATCCTCTAGCGGGAAAGGGTATGCTGCCAATAACCGTCTTAAAATTATCAATTTCTTATCGGGGGAAGTCCACGCTTCCTCACACACCTCATTTAATTCCTCAGATGCAGGAAAACCTACAGGTAGTTTTTTGTCACCAAACATAATACCCTTTTTTGTGGTACCTGGAGTATTATCAGAAATGTGCAAAACATTTTTCATTGCCTCAATCATGTAACGGGTGGACCTATTGGAGGGTACACTAGTCTCATCATCGTCGACACTGGAGTCGGTATCCGTGTCGACGTCTGTATCTGTCACCTGAGGTAGCGGGCGTTTTAAAGCCCCTGATGACATTTGAGATGCTGGAACAGGCACAAGGCTGTCCTATGTCGTCAAACCTTTTGTGTAAGGAGTTGACACTTTCACGCAATTCCTTCCATAAGTCCAACCACACCGGTGTCGACTCCGCAGGGGGTGACATCACATTCACAGGCATTTGCTCCGCCTCCACATCATTTTCCTCCTCATACATGTCGACACAGCAGTACCGACACACAGCAGACACACAGGGAATGCTCTTACAGAGGACTGGACCCCACAAAGCCCTTTGAGGAGACAGAGGGAGAGTATGCCAGCACACACCAGAGCGCTATATATCCCAGGGATATCACTTATAAAACGTGTTTTCCCTTATAGCTGCATAATATACTTATACTGCGCCTAATTTGTGCCCCCCTCTCTTTTTTTACCCTTTTCTGTAGTGCAGGACTGCAGGGGAGAGCCAGGGAGCTTCCTTCCAGCGGAGCTGTGAGGGAAAAATGGCGCTAGTGTGCTGAGGGAGATGGCCCCGCCCCTTTTTCGGCAGGCTTTCTCCCGCTATTGTAAAAGTTCTGGCAGGGGTTAATAAGCACCTATATAGCCCCTGGGGCTATATATGGTGCCAGTTTGCCAGCCAAGGTGTTAGTATTGCTGCTCAGGGCGCCCCCCCAGCGCCCTGCACCCATCAGTGACTGAAGTGTGTGGTGTGCATGAGAAGCAATGGCGCACAGCTGCAGTGCTGTGCGCTACCTTGGAGAAGACAGAAGTCTTCAGCCGCCTATTTTCCGGACCACCTTCTTGCTTCTGGCTCTGTAAGGGGGACGGCGGCGCGGCTCCGGGAACGGACCGCGAGGTCGGGTCCTGTGTTCAATCCCTCTGGAGCTAATGGTGTCCAGTAGCCTAAGAAGCCCAAGCTACCACCACTTAGGTAGGTTTGCTTCTTCTCCCCTTAGTCCCTCGATGCAGTGAGCCTGTTACCAGCAGGTTTCACTGAAAATAAAAAACCTAACAAACACTTTCTTCCTAGGAGCTCAGGAGAGCCCCTAGTGTGCATCCAGCTCGGCTGGGCACAGAGATCTAACTGAGGCTTGGAGGAGGGTCATAGGGGGAGGAGCCAGTGCACACCAGGTAGTCCTAAATCTTTCTTAGAGTGCCCAGTCTCCTGCGGAGCCCGTCTATTCCCCATGGTCCTTACGGAGTCCCCAGCATCCACTAGGACGTTAGAGAAAACACTAATACAACAATCCTGCAATGTTTAGCTGAAGGAAGAGCAGAGAATTTTGGTAAGTTTGTTTGCAGAAGCTCCACTAACAGTAGCATAGACTCGCAATTGCGTTCACAACTGAGAACACGTACCAGACTGTTAACTTGCAGTCATAGCAATAAAGTTTATCAATATATGTCAGCATCACAGCTGACGGCCAATCAACAGCAGGAAGACAGTATAAATATTAGCATTTGTGATGAATACGCCAATGGCATTATGCGAGCTGCCGCCTTTAGTATGTGGCAGCTGCGGCTCCTCACCATGGTCATGGACCACTGCATACGTCGCACGGGCCCATACGTGTTTAACTCCCGAAAGCATGTGGCCTACGCGGAGATCCGTATGTGGTGCATGGGCGAAGGTCCACACATGGCGGATCATTGTACAACTCGAGTGGTAGTGGTCTTACCTCTGCCGCATTTGCTGGTGCAGCTACGCCACCAAATACTTGACGGTGAGTAATGCACACTGTGGCATTTATGTTTACATGAGTGTGTTTGTTAGCAGGTAAATGTATAGTAATATTTGCAGCCATAAATGTGTGTTTGCCTGTAGATAGTGGTAGTGTATGTACTAGAGATGAGCGCCTGAAATTTTTCGGGTTTTGTGTTTTGGTTTTGGGTTCGGTTCCGCGGCCGTGTTTTGGGTTCGAACGCGTTTTGGCAAAACCTCACCGAATTTTTTTTGTCGGATTCGGGTGTGTTTTGGATTCGGGTGTTTTTTTCAAAAAACACTAAAAAACAGCTTAAATCATAGAATTTGGGGGTCATTTTGATCCCAAAGTATTATTAACCTCAAAAACCATAATTTACACTCATTTTCAGTCTATTCTGAATACCTCACACCTCACAATATTATTTTTAGTCCTAAAATTTGCACCGAGGTCGCTGTGTGAGTAAGATAAGCGACCCTAGTGGCCGACACAAACACCGGGCCCATCTAGGAGTGGCACTGCAGTGTCACGCAGGATGTCCCTTCCAAAAAACCCTCCCCAAACAGCACATGATGCAAAGAAAAATAAAAGAAAAAAGAGGTGCAAGATGGAATTGTCCTTGGGCCCTCCCACCCACCCTTATGTTGTATAAACAAAACAGGACATGCACACTTTAACCAACCCATCATTTCAGTGACAGGGTCTGCCACACGACTGTGACTGATATGACGGGTTGGTTTGGACCCCCCCCAAAAAAGAAGCAATTAATCTCTCCTTGCACAAACTGGCTCTACAGAGGCAAGATGTCCACCTCATCATCACCCTCCGATATATCACCGTGTACATCCCCCTCCTCACAGATTATCAATTCGTCCCCACTGGAATCCACCATCTCAGCTCCCTGTGTACTTTGTGGAGGCAATTGCTGCTGGTCAATGTCTCCGCGGAGGAATTGATTATAATTCATTTTAATGAACATCATCTTCTCCACATTTTCTGGATGTAACCTCGTACGCCGATTGCTGACAAGGTGAGCGGCGGCACTAAACACTCTTTCGGAGTACACACTTGTGGGAGGGCAACTTAGGTAGAATAAAGCCAGTTTGTGCAAGGGCCTCCAAATTGCCTCTTTTTCCTGCCAGTATAAGTACGGACTGTGTGACGTGCCTACTTGGATGCGGTCACTCATATAATCCTCCACCATTCTATCAATGTTGAGAGAATCATATGCAGTGACAGTAGACGACATGTCCGTAATCGTTGTCAGGTCCTTCAGTCCGGACCAGATGTCAGCATCAGCAGTCGCTCCAGACTGCCATGCATCACCGCCAGCGGGTGGGCTCGGAATTCTGAGCCTTTTCCTCGCACCCCCAGTTGCGGGAGAATGTGAAGGAGGAGATGTTGACAGGTCGCGTTCCGCTTGACTTGACAATTTTGTCACCAGCAGGTCTTTCAACCCCAGCAGACTTGTGTCTGCCGGAAAGAGAGATCCAAGGTAGGCTTTAAATCTAGGATCGAGCACGGTGGCCAAAATGTAGTGCTCTGATTTCAACAGATTGACCACCCGTGAATCCTTGTTAAGCGAATTAAGGGCTCCATCCACAAGTCCCACATGCCTAGCGGAATCGCTCCGTGTTAGCTCCTCCTTCAATGTCTCCAGCTTCTTCTGCAAAAGCCTGATGAGGGGAATGACCTGACTCAGGCTGGCAGTGTCTGAACTGACTTCACGTGTGGCAAGTTCAAAGGGCATCAGAACCTTGCACAACGTTGAAATCATTCTCCACTGCGCTTGAGACAGGTGCATTCCACCTACTATATCGTGCTCAATTGTATAGGCTTGAATGGCCTTTTGCTGCTCCTCCAACCTCTGAAGCATATAGAGGGTTGAATTCCACCTCGTTACCACTTCTTGCTTCAGATGATGGCAGGGCAGGTTCAGTAGTTTTTGGTGGTGCTCCAGTCTTCTGTACGTGGTGCCTGTACGCCGAAAGTGTCCCGCAATTCTTCTGGCCACCGACAGCATCTCTTGCACGCCCCTGTCGTTTTTAAAAAAATTCTGCACCACCAAATTCAAGGTATGTGCAAAACATGGGACGTGCTGGAATTTGCCCATATTTAATGCACACACAATATTGCTGGCGTTGTCCGATGCCACAAATCCACAGGAGAGTCCAATTGGGGTAAGCCATTCCGCGATGATCTTCCTCAGTTGCCGTAAGAGGTTTTCAGCTGTGTGCGTATTCTGGAAAGCGGTGATACAAAGCGTAGCCTGCCTAGGAAAGAGTTGGCGTTTGCGAGATGCTGCTACTGGTGCCGCCGCTGCTGTTCTTGCGGCGGGAGTCCATACATCTACCCAGTGGGCTGTCACAGTCATATAGTCCTGACCCTGCCCTGCTCCACTTGTCCACATGTCCGTGGTTAAGTGGACATTGGGTACAACTGCATTTTTTAGGACACTGGTGAGTCTTTTTCTGACGTCCGTGTACATTCTCGGTATCGCCTGCCTAGAGAAGTGGAACCTAGATGGTATTTGGTAACGGGGGCACACTGCCTCAATAAATTGTCTAATTCCCTGTGAACTAACGGCGGATACCGGACGCACGTCTAACACCAACATAGTTGTCAAGGCCTCAGTTATCCGCTTTGCAGCAGGATGACTGCTGTGATATTTCATCTTCCTCGCAAAGGACTGTTGGACAGTCAATTGCTTACTGGAAGTAGTACAAGTGGGCTTACGACTTCCCCTCTGGGATGACCATCGACTCCCAGCAGCAACAACAGCAGCGCCAGCAGCAGTAGGCGTTACACGCAAGGATGCATCGGAGGAATCCCAGGCAGGAGAGGACTCGTCAGAATTGCCAGTGACATGGCCTGCAGGACTATTGGCATTCCTGGGGAAGGAGGAAATTGACACTGAGGGAGTTGGTGGGGTGGTTTGCGTGAGCTTGGTTACAAGAGGAAGGGATTTACTGGTCAGTGGACTGCTTCCGCTGTCGCCCAAAGTTTTTGAACTTGTCACTGACTTATTATGAATGCGCTGCAGGTGACGTATAAGGGAGGATGTTCCGAGGTGGTTAACGTCCTTACCCCTACTTATTACAGCTTGACAAAGGCAACACACGGCTTGACACCTGTTGTCCGCTTTTCTGTTGAAATACCTCCACACTGAAGAGCTGATTTTTTTGGTATTTTCACCAGGCATGTCAACGGCCATATTCCTCCCACGGACAACAGGTGTCTCCCCGGGTGCCTGACTTAAACAAACCACCTCACCATCAGAATCCTCCTGGTCAATTTCCTCCCCAGCGCCAGCAACACCCATATCCTCCTCATCCTGGTGTACTTCAACATCTTCATCTTCAATCTGACTATCAGGAACTGGACTGCGGGTGCTCCTTCCAGCACTTGCAGGGGGCGTGCAAATGGTGGAAGGCGCATGCTCTTCACGTCCAGTGTTGGGAAGGTCAGGCATCGCAACCGACACAATTGGACTCTCCTTGTGGATTTGGGATTTCGAAGAATGCACAGTTCTTTGCGGTGCTTTTGCCAGCTTGAGTCTTTTCAGTTTTCTAGCGAGAGGCTGAGTGCTTCCATCCTCATGTGAAGCTGAACCACTAGCCATGAACATAGGCCAGGGCCTCAGCCGTTCCTTGCCACTCCGTGTGGTAAATGGCATATTGGCAAGTTTACGCTTCTCCTCCGACAATTTTATTTTAGGTTTTGGAGTCCTTTTTTTACTGATATTTGGTGTTTTGGATTTGACATGCTCTGTACTATGACATTGGGCATCGGCCTTGGCAGACGACGTTGCTGGCATTTCATCGTCTCGGCCATGACTAGTGGCAGCAGCTTCAGCACGAGGTGGAAGTGGATCTTGATCTTTCCCTAATTTTGGAACCTCAACATTTTTGTTCTCCATATTTTAATAGGCACAACTAAAAGGCACCTCAGGTAAACAATGGAGATGGATACTAGTATACAATTATGGACTGCCTGCCGAGTGCAGACACAGAGGTAGCCACAGCCGTGAACTACCGTACTGTACTGTGTCTGCTGCTAATATAGACTGGTTGATAAAGAGATGTCTATGTAACTATGTATGTATAAAGAAGAAAGAAAAAAAAACCACGGTTAGGTGGTATACAATTATGGACGGACTGCCTGCCGAGTGCAGACACAGAGGTAGCCACAGCCATGAACTACCGTACTGTACTGTGTCTGCTGCTAATAATATAGACTGGTTGATAAAGAGATGTCGTAGTAGTATGTATGTATAAAGAAGAAAGAAAAAAAAAACACGGTTAGGTGGTATACAATTATGGACGGACTGCCTGCCGAGTGCAGACACAGAGGTAGCCACAGCCGTGAACTACCGTACTGTACTGTGTCTGCTGCTAATATAGACTGGTTGATAAAGAGATGTCTATGTAACTATGTATGTATAAAGAAGAAAGAAAAAAAAACCACGGTTAGGTGGTATACAATTATGGACGGACTGCCTGCCGAGTGCAGACACAGAGGTAGCCACAGCCGTGAACTACCGTACTGTACTGTGTCTGCTGCTAATATAGACTGGTTGATAAAGAGATGTCTATGTAACTATGTATGTATAAAGAAGAAAGAAAAAAAAACCACGGTTAGGTGGTATACAATTATGGACGGACTGCCTGCCGAGTGCAGACACAGAGGTAGCCACAGCCGTGAACTACCGTACTGTACTGTGTCTGCTGCTAATATAGACTGGTTGATAAAGAGATGTCTATGTAACTATGTATGTATAAAGAAGAAAGAAAAAAAAAACCACGGTTAGGTGGTATACAATTATGGACGGACTGCCTGCCGAGTGCAGACACAGAGGTAGCCACAGCCGTGAACTACCGTACTGTACTGTGTCTGCTGCTAATATAGACTGGTTGATAAAGAGATGTCTATGTAACTATGTATGTATAAAGAAGAAAGAAAAAAAAACCACGGTTAGGTGGTATACAATTATGGACGGACTGCCTGCCGAGTGCAGACACAGAGGTAGCCACAGCCGTGAACTACCGTACTGTACTGTGTCTGCTGCTAATATAGACTGGTTGATAAAGAGATGTCGTAGTAGTATGTATGTATAAAGAAGAAAAAAAAACCACGGTTAGGTGGTATACAATTATGGACGGACTGCCTGCCGAGTGCAGACACAGAGGTAGCCACAGCCGTGAACTACCGTACTGTGTCTGCTGCGACTGGATGATAAATGATATAAAAAATATATATATATCACTACTGCAGCCGGACAGGTATATATTATATATTATATAATGACGGACCTGCTGGACACTGTCTGTCAGCAGAATGAGTTTTATTTTTATAGAATAAAAAAAACAACAACACACAAGTGAAGTCACACGACGAGTGTTTAACTTTTTCAGGCAATCACAATATAAGTATACTACTAACTATACTGGTGGTCAGTGTGGTCAGGTCACTGGTCAGTCACACTGGCAGTGGCACTCCTGCAGCAAAAGTGTGCACTGTTTAATTTTAATATAATATTATGTACTCCTGGCTCCTGCTATAACCTATAACTGGCACTGCAGTGCTCCCCAGTCTCCCCCACAATTATAAGCTGTGTGAGCTGAGCAGTCAGACAGATATATAATATATATAGATGATGCAGCACACTGGGCTGAGCCTGAGCAGTGCACACAGATATGGTATGTGACTGAGTCACTGTGTGTATCGCTTTTTTCAGGCAGAGAACGGATATATTAAATAAACTGCACTGTCTGGTGGTCACTCACTATATAATATTATGTACTCCTGGCTCCTGCTATAACCTATAACTGGCACTGCAGTGCTCCCCAGTCTCCCCCACAATTATAAGCTGTGTGAGCTGAGCAGTCAGACAGATATATAATATATATAGATGATGCAGCACACTGGGCTGAGCCTGAGCAGTGCACACAGATATGGTATGTGACTGAGTCACTGTGTGTATCGCTTTTTTCAGGCAGAGAACGGATATATTAAATAAACTGCACTGTCTGGTGGTCACTCACTAGTAAACTCTCTGCACTCTCTACACTTCTACAGTACTCCTCCTAGTCCTAAGCTCCAGTAAATCTCTCTCTTTTATAATCTAAATGGAGAGGACGCCAGCCACGTCCTCTCCCTATCAATCTCAATGCACGTGTGAAAATGGCGGCGACGCGCGGCTCCTTATATAGAATCCGAGTCTCGCGATAGAATCAGAGCCTCGCGAGAATCCGACAGCGTCATGATGACGTTCGGGCGCGCTCGGGTTAACCGAGCAAGGCGGGAAGATCCGAGTCGCTCGGACCCGTGAAAAAAAACATGAAGTTCGGGCGGGTTCGGATTCAGAGAAACCGAACCCGCTCATCTCTAGTATGTACAGTACCAGTCAAAAGTGTGGACACACCTTCTTATTCAATGGTTTTTATTTAAGTATTTTCTATATTGTAGATTAATACTGAAGACATCACAACTATGAAAGAACACATATGGAATTATGTTGTAAACATAAAAGTGTTACTGTACATCAAAATCTGTTTTATATTTTACATTCCTCAAAGTAGCCCCCCTTTTGCTTTGATGACAGCTTTCGTACACTCTTGGCATTCTCTCAATCAGCTTCATGAGGTAGTCTCCTGGAATGGTTTTCCAACAGTCTTGAAGGAGTTCCCAGAGGTGCGGAGCACTTATTGGCTGCTTTTCCTTCACTCTGCGGTCAAACTCATCCCAAACCATCTCAATTGGGTTTAGGTCAGGTGATTGAGGAGGCCAGGTCATCTGACACAGCACTCCATCATTTTCCTTCTTGGTCAAGTAGCCCTTATATTGCCTATAGGTGTGTTTGGGGTCATTGTCTTGTTGAAAAACAAATGATGGTCCCAGTAAGCGCAAACCAGATGGGATGGCATGGCGCTGCAGAATACTGTGGTAACCATGCTGGTTAAGTGTGCCTTGAATTTTGAATAAATCACCAACAGTGTCACCAGCAAAGCACCCCCACACCATCACACCTCCTCCTCCATGCTTCACAGTGGGAACCACACATGCAGAAACTAGAGATGAGTGGGTTCGGATGTAACGCCAGAATTAACGCCAGTTCGGTTTTATCCGGATTTTTCTTATTGGCTATCCCAAACACGTGATGTCCGTGACCCAATAAGATGGGGTTTTGAGAACCGAGTAAAACAGAACTCGCTCATCTCTAGCAGAAACCATCCGCTCACCTTCTCTGCGTCTCACAAAGTCACGGTGGTTGGAACCAAAAATCTCAGATTTGGACTCATCAGACTAAAGTACAGTTGTCCTCTTCTCTAATGTTCATTCCTTGTGTTTCTTGGCCCAAACAATTGTTGTAATATGTAGGTGGGAGTCTTCCTGTTGCTTCGTTTGGTACAGTGGCTGCCTCTTAATTTCACAAAAAGGATTTATCCCAACAAGTCCAAATTAGACTTGTTGGGATAGGCCAGTCTATAGTTTGCCAGTGACCATCTGGATGATCCAGAGGAGGACTGGGAGAATGTAATGTGGTCAGATGAGAGCAAAATCAAACTTTCTGCTGCAGGGTACACTGGGCTCCACAAGGATTAACATCAGGGTGTAGAGTAGGATCCGAGGCACCAATAGGCTCAAAGCTTTGACTGTTCCAAAATGCACAGCACCGCCTCCTCTATAACCCTGCCTCCATGCACAGGAGCTCAGTTTGTAAGTTGGTGCCATGCAGTAAGCAGCTAATCAACAGGGGGCTGCTTCTGCAGCCCATAGTATAAGCTAATTTCAGAAGAAAGAAGAAATCTGAAGACTTTAGGGGCTGCAGCTGTACTGTATGTCAGTTAGACATCCCCTGCTGCAGCTCCATCACTCCCCCAGCGGCGCTGTATACTCCCGTGCCCTGGTTGCCGGGTAACTACAGTGGAGGCTCCAGTGTCTGTCTTGGTCAGTCACACACTCGCCGCTGCCCTCCGGGATCGCATTGGCGGAGGTACAAGGGGAGGTAAGGGGTCTCTGGCCCGCTGTTATCGCGATCCAGCATGGCCCCTGTAAAGCACAGCCGCTCCACTAGCCATTGGGACACAGCACAGGTTAGTATGGACCCGCATACGGACATGCCTTTGCTGTTGATCCCTTTACTGAAAATACCAAAGGGCCGTGCTATGATCACTAAACAGGACAAGTATACATGTGGGTAATCCGTATCAAATCCACCTGAATATTATCTATATTGTCTGTGATGGAATTAATACGGATACTAACAGAGGTACTGACATACTCAATTATTAAGTCACGGTCTGTTATGCAATTACGCACTGAGAGATATATTATGCCACAAGGATTATATATGCTGAGATTTATATATATATTATGCGCTTCTCTCTCTCGCCAGTATTCTTTCTAGACCGTATACTAACCTGATTACAGGGAACCCGTGCATAAGACAGCCTCAGTGTTCATGTTCTATTCCAGCACAGAATAATTAATATAATGTCTAGAAACATGTTAGATTAATAAAACACAAACTGTTGACACAAGTCATGTAATATCGATCGTACATGATATCCAGGACATAGGACACAAGCGGACTCATCACACATATTTTACAAATACAATTGCCCTGTTCAGTGTGATAAGATCGCTCCTGCATATCTCTAGTAAAAGGATTATTAGTGTGGACGCGTTGATATACGTGTCCCTATCAGAGTGGTTACAGGGAATACGTATACAAAACGGTCCCTTATGATTTGATTGAGAATGACACAGTTTGACCCCGAGTAGGGATTAATTAAGGTCAGCGCACATATACTGATATTTAAGTTGGACTGGCCACGGATACTATATATATTGGAACCAGCCTCAATGACCAGCCATCTAACCGGACACTAGCCAGTCATATGAGATTAGTGTCGTATTGTGTTCATTGAACAACATATCATATGATCATATCCAGTGTGTCTCAATAATATCTATAGATAAAATACAGAGTGAGATATATACTAAACTCCCTCTGATAGGGATAAGACTTACTGAAGCAGCTTTTAAAAGCACCACTACTTATATAATGTACAAATATTCATGAATATGTGATCTCGCTGATGGGAGATATAACTACAGGAATGCTCACCGTAATAACCCATATGGGGGAATCAGAGGCTTGATACTAACAATAAGAGATGTATCAATAATATATCTGACTTTACACATACAAGCAATTGAGTGGCCGAATCACCATATGCTCAGTATTGTTTTTGAACCTGATATTGTATGTGAGAAGTTAGGAGAGGGCTGTTGTGCCCAAATAACTCCCAATATTACAAGAGAGAGGTAGATTCATTCTACATCCTGGAGTAATAAAACCTGATACCATTAGTTAAAGGTCTGTTATTGGATATCATGCTCAAAAAATCAATATACATTATATTACAGTGATAATGAAATTATAATAATATATTGTATATTGATATCACACTATATATTCTATCCACTGGAAGGTGGTTACTTTTGCTGGTCAGAACGTACTTTGAAACACACAGGATTCTCTGTCCTTCATCTGCAGGTGGAAGTAAGCAAGCTGGGCAGTAAGGAGGCAGAAGCTGCTTCTGTTACCATGGACCCTGGTCATGTAGGGCTGGGAGAGTCAGTAAGATTATGTAATACAGTAACCATCTTACAGGCAGCTGGTGAAGGGAGCAGAGAATGGGTGTTATGTGGCAGGAACGGGCTGGTTAGGTAACAGCCTGGCTGCTGCATTCTGTACAAGCTACAACCGGTGCAATTCTATTGCTGGGAGACCCAGGTAGAGGACATTGCAGTAGTCTATGTGTGATGATACAAGTGCATGTATGACTGTAGGTAGATCTTCTGAGGGAATTACGTGCTGGAGTCTGGCTATGTTCCTCAGATGAGGATCTGATTGTGGCTGATACCTGATGTCTAAGTGTCACTCCACCATCCAGGACACCAAGATTCCGCACATGATCAGCATTTTGTAACTCTGAATTCACAAGCATAAGTCTGGTTGGTTTGCAAAGCTGAGCTGTAGCCCTGCCCTTTGTTGGTGAGCTTCTATCACAAGGACCTGTTTCACCAGGACTGAGTCACAGCCAACTGGCATCACCCACACCTGGAGCTCAGCTAGACAACCATTTAGGATTGGTACTGGGTTCTCAGTCACTGGAGCAAAAGGCAGGTCATCTGTATAGCAGTGATAGATGAAGGGCATGACATCTGACTATTTCACCTGGCAGTAGCATGTGATAATGTCAATTATTATCTTAAAACATAAAGCTGTATACTATCACCTTGGAGCTGCTATGGCCGCCAGACCACGTGCACGTGCTACGCACTTTGTACGCTATTTGCGTACAGAGTCCCGCACGTGGGGGGTAATTCCAAGTTGATCGCAGCAGGAATTCTGTTAGCAATTGGGCAAAACCATGTGCACTGCAGGGGAGGCAGATATAACATGTGCAGAGAGAGTTAGATTTGGGTGTGGTGTGTTCAATCTGCAATCTAATTTGCAGTGTAAAAATAAAGCAGCCTGTATTTACCCTGCACAAAATAAATAAATTAACCCACCCAAATCTAACTCTCTCTGCAAATGTTAAATAGGCCACACCTGCAGTGCACATGGTTTTGCCCAACTGCTAAAAAATTTCCTGCTGCGATCAACTTGGAATTACCCCCGTGGTACGCACTTGGCATACACACGCTGCGCTGAGTGTACGGAATACACACAGCGGGCACACACACAGTTGATAACCTTTAAACCTTGTTAATTAAACACAGTAAGAATATGCTTATACTCTAAACCTTAGTAGTCAATGTAATGTAATGATGTAACGCTTAAAAACCTTAACAATGTCAATGCTGTTTGAGCGATTGAGACGCTAAGAAAGCCCTTTGCAGAAAAGTGAAAGCACAAGACCGGGTTTGGTTAAAACCTCAGCAGCTCTAACACCGCCGTGGATTATTCAGAGAAAAAGGGAAAAAATAATACAAGTTATACACTACAAGCTAACACAGAAATCTAACATAATAACAGAGAATAACATGAACAATGGCGAACAATGGCTACAGAGAAATATACATACGTGAGAATGTTTCGCCAGCGCAACCTGGAATCCAGTCCTCAGTTATCAGGGAGAAAGCCTTCAGAGTCTTGTCTGACCAAACCTGCTGCAAGCTCTATTTATTCACTAGCTCAAGACATAATACAATAGACACTGTGTGCTCTTCTTCCATTGGTTAGGGGGTGGGACATGTCCTGCACCAGGGACAATTGGTTAGTTCAAGAAGTGGGCGATGGCTAGGACTTGGGATGTGGAGTTCCCGACCCATAATCAGTTTAAACCCATCACATTAAATATAAATCTGGTATTGTTAATATCTTAATGAGGTAAGTTTTAACATTGTTCTTATTCCCACCAGATTAATGTTCATGTGACTCTGAACAATATGAACCCACACATGATATTACTATCTATTTCAATCTTCAAGATATTCATATATCCACATATTCATATATATATATGCCATAGACAAAAAACCTTACGGTTTCACATGTACCATTAAGGCTTCTTAGACATGATCGAAATTTCAGAAACCTGTTGTAACTCTTCCACTCAAACTCCAAAAAGCAATGAAATTCCGATCATTAAGGCTGACGCCTTAATGGACGTGTTCCTTGCGCAATACAGATATGGTATGCCATCACAGCCTGTGGGTAAGTGCAGATTCAGCACTCTCACAGAGTGAGACTGCTGTCACTCACACAATGGTGGAGCTGCTAATTCACAGATTTGTGTGCTCATTGGAATACACACATGCAGTCTATGCAACTGAAGGTCTGAGCAGTTTTGTGGTGCTCCCATCCCACACAGTGCCCACAACCATCCCATTCAGTCACCACAACAATCCCACCTTGTTACAACAGCTTCTCACTCCATACATCCATCTCACTTAGGGGTAAATTTACTAAGGTCCCGATTTTGACCGAGATGCCGTTTTTTCTTCAAAGTGTCATCTCGGTCATTTACTAAACTCAAATCACGGCAGTGATGAGGGCATTCGTATTTTTTTGGAAGTAGTTGTAAAAAAATACGAATGAATACACCATCGGTCAAAATACGCCAGCAAATTAGTAGAACTCGGTCATTTACTAAAAAGTGCAAATCTCAAAAGAGGAAAACACTGCCGTGAAAAATTACAAATCACAAAAAAGTGCTAAAAAAAAACAGACCTGCTTTTTATATCCGTGATTGGATAGGCATGCACGGATCCATGAGATCCGTGCATGTATATCAGTGGGAAGGGGTGGGAAAGTGGTTATTTTCCAAAAAAAAATTGCGTGGGGTCCCCCCCCCTAAGCATAACCAGCCTCGGGCTCTTTGAGCCGATCCTGGTTGCAAAAATATGGGTAAAAAAATGACAGGGGTTCCCCCATATTTAAGCAACCAGCATCGGGCTCTGCGCCTGGTCCTGGTTCCAAAAATACGGGGGGCAAAAAGAGTAGGGGTCCCCCGTATTTTTAAAACCAGCACCGGGCTCCACTAGCTGGACAGATAATGCCACAGCCGGGGGTCACTTTTATATAGTGCCCTGCGGCCGTGGCATCAAAAATCCAACTAGTCACCCCTGGCCTGAGCTTCAGTCTCATCTTGCCGATATATCCCTGTGTGTTGTCTGCTTCCTGGGATTCCCAATGCATTGGTAAACAAACGGTATCGAACAGACAATTGAAGGGACTTGATAGAAGGAGGCTTATCTCTGACACCCGCGGTAAAACAGTTAGTGTGCACCAAAGGCGCGTGCAAAAAATGAGGGCCGTGGCTTCATAGGGGAGGGGTGTGTCCACAGTTGTTCCCTATAGTAGCTGTGCCCCCAGTAGATTTGCCCAAAGTAGCTGTGCCCCCCAGTTGATTTTTCCCCAGTAGATATGACCCCAGTAGATTTGCTCCAAGTAGTTGTGCCCCCCAGTTGATTTTTCCCCAGTAGATATGACCCCAGTAGATTTGCGTCGAGTAGATTTGCCCCAGTAGTTATGCCCCCTGTCACTGTGCCCCCAGTAGTTGTGTCACTTAGTAGCCGCTTACAAACACACACATAAAAAAATACTTACCACTGCCCCGCTCCTGTTTCCCAACTGCTGCTGCTGCTTCATCCATCTGGCCTCCTGTGGCTCCTCTCTATGGGAGAGATGTCATGATGTCTCTCCCATAGCAGCGCCACACAGACACTAGAGGTCAATAATGACCTCTAGCATCTGACAAGTGCACCGCCTGCAGCGAACGCCCACACAGCCCACGGCATCTGCTGCAGCCGGGGAGCAAGGTGCGGGTAGGCGGCGGGCACCTGCAGGGTGACTGTGGCCGCAGCACTGCTTGCCCACACCAAGAACCGCAGGCACTGCTTGCCAGCACCAAGAACCGCTCCGGATCACAGAATATGTGTACTAAATATTCAGATAACAGTACACTTGCTCTTAACGAACGCTGTCTAACATGACATGTAGAATACGTAAGTGTCCTGTAAATGCACAGCGCTGATGAGACAGGTGGCTTTACAGAGGAGACAGAGCCCAGCAGTCCCAGGACAATCTCACTTCATTGATTATGAAATGTTTGGAGAGAATTGTTCTGGCCCATCTGAAAAACGTTATACCATTGAGATTTTACCCCAATCAGTTTGCCTATCGTCCGAACAGATCATCTGAAGACTCAGCTCTTATGGTGCTTCACAGGGTACTCTGTCACCTTGAAAACAGAGACTCCTATGCTAGACTGTTATTCGTGGATTACAGTTCTGCCTTTAACAGGGTAATGCCGGCGGTGTTAATAAATAAGATTTTAGAGATCGGATATGACATGGCCATATGCAATTGGCTGTTGGATTTCCTGACGGATCGCCCGCAGTCAGACTGGGCTCTGACTTGTCTTTGGAATTGGTATTAAATGTAGGGGTTCCGCAGGGTTGTGTTTTAAGCCCCTTTTTATACTCCTTGTATACCTCCGACTGTGAGTCTAATTCGGAACAATCTCTGTGATAAAGTCTGCGGATGACACCACTTTAGTGGGTTTGATAACTAGCGGAGATGAGAGTGGTTACAGAGAGGAAGTGAGAAGGCTCGCTGAGTGGGGGGGTAAATAATAACCTGTTATTAAATGGTAAGAAAACTAAGCAGGTTGTGATAGACTTCAGGAAATCTAAGAAAACCAGCATTTTGCCCATTGATATTGAATGGTGAGGAGGTGAACAGGCTTACCAATGTGAAATTCTTGGGGATTACATTTACAGAGGATTTATCATGGTCTTTACACATCACGTCTGTGGTCGGGAACGCTCAGCAACGTCTTTTTTTCTTACGGAAGCTCCGAGCAGCAGGTCTGCAGCAATCGACTCTGGTTAACTTCTACCGCTGCGTGATTGAGAGCTTGCTGGCGTACGCGATCACGGTGTAGTATGGTAATGCCAAGTGTTCTGATCTTGTTGCTTTGGATAGAGTGATTAAATCTGCAGAGAGGACCATTGGCCAACCTTTGCCTAGGAGGCAATTAAGATGATTGAAGATAGGGGTCATCCTTGTAATGTGGTTTTTCCATCTTGCCATCGGGGAGACGTTATAGGTGTTTAGGATGTGGAACCAGCAGGTTGAGGAATAGCTTCTTCCCCTCTGTGATTATTGGCTTGAATTCTCAGCTTTGCTAATTTTATTTATGACAAAAAAACTGTATGTACTTCCACTATACATGTTCATGCTATAGTGACAATAAATTATTCTTATCAGCGCCACTCTGTGTAATGGCGCCCAAACGCTGACAGGGAGAGGGCGGGAACATCTGCTGTAGATGGCGCCTGGGGCTGGGGGAGGGGCTACAGGTCAGAGCCTTATCCCCTCTGCTGGTCTTCACCACCGGGTACTGTGTAGCCTAATATAAAAGGATTTGAATAAATTCGACCTGTGCCCCATGCCCTGGTGGATATAGTGGGGTCCCTGCCCGGCCACAGTGTCCATGCCAGCGTCACGGTCCATCTCCTAAGACCGCAACCGGATCACGATTTCGGCGGGTCCCACCTGGGGGACCCTCTTACCTCCTCCCCCAGGAGAGCAGCAGCGCTGTGTGTGCCTGATGGGAACCGGTGCGCCTCCGCTGTAAGTACCCGGGAATTAGGCTGCGGAAGCATGCAGCGCTGTGGAGGGAGGTGATTGAGTCACAGCACAGAATATCAGACTGACATTACTAGTGCTGTGACCCTTGAAGTCTTCTAAAAGCTCTTCGTCAGGTCTGTCTAGCGCAGCCCCACCTGTTAGTGACCTGCACTGCAGGCACCAACTTACAAACTGAGCTCCAGTGCCTGGAGGCGGGGCTATAGAGGAGGCAGTGCGGTGCATCCTGGGAACAGTCAAAGTTTTAGCCTGCTGGTGCCTCGGAACAAGATCCAACTCTACACCCCGATGTTATTCCCTGTGCCTATACCAGTGTACCCCGCTGCAGAAATACTTTTACTGACATACAAGGCTATTAACCAAACTGCACCAAAATACATCTCCTCACTCATCTCAAAATTTTTACCTACCCGACCTCTCCGCTCTGCACAAGATCTGTGTCTCTCATCCACACGCATTACTTGTTCACACTCAGGGGTGTCGGAATGGGGGGGCAAGGGGGCAACTCACTCCCCCCAAACATGGGAGAGGCGTCAATACTGGGGCAGAGGAGCGGCGGGCAGCTAGGTGTGACGCACATGTGTACTAGCGCCTCTGCCCCCGCTCATGCTGGCACTGGGAGTGCTGTGGTTGGACACCTCCTTGCGCATCTGCGGACAGCTCTGTATCCTCCTCAGTGCTGATTAAGGGGGGTCCCAGGGGGTAAGTACCCTGGGCCCTACTCTCTAAGAGCCCCCAGGAACTGCTGTATAGGGATCATCCAGCAGACTCCCAGCAGCAGCAGCGGAAGCTGCTGTTGAAGCTGCTGCTGATGGTGGAGCCTGGCGGAAAGGAGAATCATCCCGATGCCGGCCCTGTACCCGCCGCGGGAGGCAGCGATGTGATCCGGTGCTACTGCAGCACCGGTGACTACAAGAAGACGCCGGCGCTGTGCATTTGACATTGGGGCTGTGGAGGAGGAGTGCGGGAAGCTGCCTAACTTTGGGTGCACTCCAGTCAGCAGAGGTCAGTGTATGAGGACACGGGGGAGGGGGGTTCATTAAATATATTCTATAAGTGATAGTGAGTGCTGTTAATGAAATATATACAAGGTGGGGAGGAGGTGGGATCATTAAATATTTAATCTGTGGGGGATCATATGTAAGGGATGGGGTGTTCGTTAGGGGGCTGATGTGCTGAGAGTGTGTGTGTGAAGTCCGTATGTGTGTGTGTGTGTGTATATATATATATATATATATATATATACATACACACATATATGGACTTGGACAGACTTTACAGACACACATGTATATATAATAGGAAGACGTGGGCACATATAGGGGGTCATTCCGAGTTGATTGTAGCAGCTACGATCATTCACACTGACATGTGGGGGGACGCCGTATGTTAGCCCCCCCTCCCCTCCACAGAAGTGCAAAGGTATCACACAGCGGCGATGCCTTTGCACTTCAAGAGCAGCTCCCGACCAGCGCAGATTTAGCGTGCTGGCCGGGAGCTACTCATCGCTCCCCAGCCCGCATCGGCTGCATGTGACGTCACACAGCCACCGCGGCCTTCCCCTGTAACGGTCAACGTTGCTCCTGCCCAGCGACTGCCTCAGCCTCAGAGGTGATCGCTAGACAACGACGGCTGCCATGCACCAGCACACTGTGGTACCGGCGCATGCGCAGTTCTGACCCGATCGCTGCGCTTCAACAAACTGCAGCGAGCGATTGGGTCGGAATGACCCCCATAGTACACATAATAGAATATATATATATATATATATATATATGCATAAAGATGACCGCTTGCACTCTGTAGACACCCTATATTTCTATGTTTTGGCCTTGCGCCCATTATCAATCAAAATATTGTGCCTGCCGATGGATGCAAGACCGCAATGTATGAATAAAGGACTTTTTTAAACTGTTAACAAGTCTGCAGATTGCAAACTGTCATCTCTATGCCCTAGGAGGGCACCGTAGCAAGTATACCTGTCACCACTTGTGAGTGCCAGACTCATGGAGCTGGTTTTATATAGCGCTAGAAGGCTTCTGTGGACCTTTAGCTTCTGAAAAGTCTGTGAGTGCCGCCAATTTTTGTTTGTATATATATATTTACAGATGAGTGGATCAGTGCGCTCGTCAATTTTACGTAATATCTCACTGTAAAAAGTGCAATCTGCAGTCCAGAATAAATAGGTCAAATGACCAGTCCAGTAAGTAAGTTTTGTTCAACTAGTTCAAGGTTTGATTAGTCAAAAAGTCCACACTCTCCCCGTTTTAACGGGTGGCTGCTCAGTTCTTCAAAATGTGCCACTAGGTATTCGTGACCCAAACGGAAATCTGAAAGTAGAGGAAGAAACAACAGAGCGCCTATAGTGTAGTATCCTTTAGTGAAATTTTTGTCACACGCAAGAATAATATTGCGTACCGGATTACGGCTTGACACAATGCCTGTCGATCCCCTGGTCTTTTGAGTCCAATCTTCTGTCGGAGTCTATATAGAGTCAGGAGACAAGGAATCGCTATATAGCGTAGTAATTTACTCAGTAAGTGGGGTCAGGTTTAGTATGTCACATAAGCTTACATGCGTACCAGATACAGCAATGATTCATGCATATCAGTATTGGTGTATATTATCTTGGTCCTTCTCAGAGTGATGTTTTCATAGGATAGCCTGGATTCAGTAAGAGTACTGGACACATCCACTGCCTGTAGTATGTGACATACTAAACCTGACCATACTTACTGAGTAAATTACTACGCTATATAGCGATTCCTTGTCTCCTGACTCTTTATAGACTCCGACAGAAGATTGGACTCAAAAGACCAGGGGATCGACAGGCATTGTGTCAAGCCGTAATCCGGTACGCAATATTATTCTTGCGTGTGACAAAAATTTCACTAAAGGATACTACACTATAGGCGCTCTGTTGTTTCTTCCTCTACTTTCATATATATATATATATATATATATATCCTGCAAATGCCCGCAGGGTGTCTCTGTGAAAAATCGAAAAGGGGAAGCCAGATGATGGAGAACTGGCGGCAGATGCTTCCCGACCAGATATCATGCACAAGAACCTGCTGCTGGTGGTGCTCTGCCTGATGTTTGGCGTGGAGGTCAGCTTTAAAGTTGACACAAAGATGTAATTTACCTGCTGAACCTCTGTCATCTAGTCACCATGTTGCAGTTACTAATAATAGCAATGCCCCCACACATCTTCCTGTCATATACCTGCTGAACCTCTGTCATCTAGTCACCATGTTACAGTTACTAATAATAGCAATGCCCCCACACATCTTCCTGTCATATACCTGCTGAACCTCTGTCATCTAGTCACCATGTTGCAGTTACTAATAATAGCAATGCCCCCACACATCTTCCTGTCATTTACCTGCTGAACCTCTGTCATCTAGTCACCATGTTACAGTTACTAATAATAGCAATGCCCCCACACATCTTCCTGTCATATACCTGCTGAACCTCTGTCATCTAGTCACCATGTTGCAGTTACTAATAATAGCAATGCCCCCACACATCTTCCTGTCATTTACCTGCTGAACCTCTGTCATCTAGTCACCATGTTACAGTTACTAATAATAGCAATGCCCCCACACCTCTTCCTGTCATATACCTGCTGAACCTCTGTCATCTAGTCACCATGTTGCAGTTACTAATAATAGCAATGCCCCCACACATCTTCCTGTCATTTACCTGCTGAACCTCTGTCATCTAGTCACCATGTTGCAGTTACTAATAATAGCAATGCCCCCACACATCTTCCTGGCATATACCTGTTGAACCCGTCTGTGTTTACAGGTTGGGGCTGATATGCCGGTGTTCCCAATAGTTAGAATCCCGACGGGAAGAAAAGTATATTTACCCTACCCCTCAACCCTCCCTTTTAGCAGCCTAATCCTAACCCATAACCCCCCCCCAACCTGCTGCAGCCTAACTCTAACCCTCCCCAATGGTGCCTATACCTAACCCCACCCCACAGCCTAACCCTCCCCAGCGGTGCCTAACCCTAACCCCCCCCCTTCCCACAGCCTAAACCTAACCCCCCCTCACAACCTAAACCTAACCTCCTCCAACCCCCCACTTTCACCCTCTGCAGCTTACTTCTCCGGGGGCCCACCACACAGACATCCAGGATCCTGGCGGTCCGTATTCCGGCACCGGGATTGTAATCTTATTTGGAATACCAACACTAGCATTCCAAGCAGTGTTGGACTCCAGTGTAGGTATTTACACTGTCAGGATCCTCACCGGATCCCGTGCTTACCATGTTGCTGATAATGCTAATAATCATAATGATGCAGCGACACGTATGACCGGAGACAGTGTACGTCTGAGCGTCTGATGACGTACGTTTCATGTTTGCTTGATCACATCGGTGCCTGGATTTTAAAATTATATACTTGGTTATAGGAAAACATTTCCTCTCAATATCAATATTATTACATATGTGCTGAATTGAACATGTATATTTCTTTGTGCCTGTGAGAACGATCCCACTGTTATACATTATAGGTAGTAACACTGTCTTAACGTGTGATCCGCTACGGGTAGTAACAAAGTGGTCATTGTAAAACATAGTGGTACCAGAAAAGGCCACTTAGGTTGTATGCAGTA
>NW_026968467.1:0-91585 GCF_028390025.1 Pseudophryne corroboree | reverse complement strand
TCAGGGCTATAACGTGTAGATGAAGCACTAACAGGAGGCTATAAAATTTTCATTCTAGTGTCTTTCGTTTGGGAGAAAAATGCAAAAGTACAATGCCGCTTTTCCTTGCCGATATCTCTCTTTTGCAAAGAGATAGGCATTGGAAAATTCAGGGCTATAACGTGTAGATGAAGCACTAACAGGAGGCATTAACATTTTCATTCTAGTGTCTTTCGTTTGGGAGAAAAATGCAAAGGTACAATACAGCTTTTCCTTGCCGATATCTCTCTTTTGCAAAGAGATAGGCATTGGAAAATTCAGGGCTATAACGTGTAGATGAAGCACTAACAGGAGGCTTTAACATTTTCATTCTAGTGTCTTTCGTTTGGGAGAAAAATGCAAAAGTACAATGCAGCTTTTCCTTGCCGATATCTCTCTTTTGCAAAGAGATAGGCATTGGAAAATTCAGGGCTATAACGTGTAGATGAAGCACTAACAGGAGGCTTTAACATTTTCATTCTAGTGTCTTTCGTTTGGGAGAAAAATGCAAAAGTACAATGCAGCTTTTCCTTGCCGATATCTCTCTTTTGCAAAGAGATAGGCATTGGAAAATTCAGGGCTATAACGTCTAGATGAAGCACTAACAGGAGGCTTTAAAATTTTCATTCTAGTGTCCTTCGTTTGGGAGAAAAATGCAAAGGTACAATACAGCTTTTCCTTGCCGATATCTCTCTTTTGCAAAGAGATAGGCTTTGGAAAATTCAGGGCTATAACGTGTAGATGAAGCACTAACAGGAGGCTTTAAAATTTTTATTCTAGTGTCCTTCGTTTGGGAGAAAAATGCAAAGGTACAATACAGCTTTTCCTTGCCGATATCTCTCTTTTGCAAAGAGATAGGCATTGGAAAATTCAGGGCTATAACGTGTAGATGAAGCACTAACAGGAGGCTTTAAAATTTTCATTCTAGTGTCCTTCGTTTGGAAGAAAAATGCAAAGGTACAATATAGCTTTTCCTTGCCGATATCTCTCTTTTGCAAAGAGATAGGCATTGGAAAATTCAGGGCTATAACGTGTAGATGAAGCACTAGGCAGTCACCAAACAAGGCTTCACCTTCATAGGGAAGAGACTCCCTTTCTTCTTGGAGTCAGCATCAGCATTCTCTTGGTGAATCCACAATGCCCTCCTATCCGACACTGCCATGAAATTGGCCCGTGAACTCAAGAGTCCTATATCCCTTGCAGTCTCACGTAAGTATGCTGCAGTGTCCTTGATATGATACAACGTAAGGAGTATCCCATCTCTCCAGGGTATCTATATCGGATGACAAGGTATTCGACCAATTCTTGAATACTACTACTCACCCATGCACATGTAATGGCAGGTCTAAGTAATGTACCCGTGGTTACATAACTAGAAATAATGTAGCTTCCTGCATACGATCCGCTGGATTTGTGACAGGGCCCCGTGCAGAACAGGGGGTGACTCCCACTTTATTCTGTCCGCGGCGGGAAATGAATAAACAACCAGAATCCTTTTGGGGATTTGAAACCATCTTGTCGAGCTGGCCCAGACTTTATCAAACAGAGATGGAGGAACGTTACATCAGCTTTCATTATATATCTATATATACATACATATAGACCCCTTTGTCAGGAACAGCAGGGTCTTCAGTGATTTTAATATGTCCTTAATATCCACAATAATGTACTGAATGCTCCTTGCCAATATTGGATCTAATCAGGAAACATTATGGTCGACATAAGTATCAGTATCCGTGTCAGTATCAGTGTGTAGTAACTGGGCAAAATAACATTTTTGCGACCCAGCGGGGCCTGAGGGAAAAGAAACATAGCCATGAATATCACATCTATTCTCTACGTCTGTGTCTGGGACACCGATTTATCCAACCTTACTCTGATATTACTGAAACATTTACCCAGTCAGTTATTGGTGGTGCCAACAAGCCACCATCATATGTCTGCATTCCTAATATAGTTTCCTCTTGGGAAAAACATTCAGCCACCGACATGTTGACACACATATACCAAGTACCCACAGACACACCGGCTTATGGGGGACAGACCGTCAGTAAATCTGTCAGAGGGACACAGAGGATTTTTCAGCTCACAATCCAGCGCCAAAAGTACACAGTCTGGGAAATAATAAACTCTATAGTGATAGACTTGTAATGCTCTAAAGATGTTCTGGTGAGGTGAGGAAAAAGCCCCGCCGCTGAAATGGCGCGTATCTGTCCCGCTCAGAAATAATTAATTACGCTAGCGGGGTAAGGACAGTGCCCAGGCACTAATGTCCACTTTTGCCAGCCTTTTGTGAGGAATTTATGCTGCCCAGGGTGCCCCCCCCCCCGTGCCCTGCACCCTGCAGTGCCTGTGTTTGTGTGGGAGCATGGCGCGCAGCGTTCCGCTCGCTGCTCGGTACCTCAGAATGCCGTCACTGAAGAAGAAGTCTTCTGTTCTTCTGCTACTCACCTGTCTTCTGGCTCTGTAAGGGGGTGACGGCAGGCTGCGGGAGTGTGCATCTAGGCGTACCCAGCGATCAGCACCCTCAGGAGCTAATGGTGTCCTGTCAGCCTGAAGCAGAGCCATTGAACTCACTAGAAGTTGGTCATACTTCTCTCCCCTAAGTCCCACGAAGCAGGGAGACTGTTGCCAGCAGCCTCCCTGAAAATAAAAAAAACTAACAAGTCTTTTCAGAGAAACTCAGTAGAGCTCCCCTGTAGTGCATCCAGTATAACTGCGCACAATACTAAAACTGGAGTCTGGAGGAGGGGCATAGAGGGAGGAGACAGTTCACACCCTTTGAAAGTCTTAAAGTGCCCATGTCTCCTGCGGATCCCGTCTATACCCCATGGTTCTTAATGTGACCCCAGCATCCTCTAGGACGTATGAGAAAACAAATAACGCACACACGAGGAGGAGAGAACTAAGGAAGCTGTAAGGAGAAGAGGGGAGGGAGGGGGGGTTGAAAGGTAAGGTAGTAAAGGCATATTGGATAAACTACAACCTTATACATATTCATTAATGTACCAGTAGTTAGAAGTAGAAGAGCTCTAACAGAAACCACAAAGCTTATCTAAAGCCACACCACACTGGATATGCCCAATCTCATTTGATTTTTGAAGCAAAGCAGTATTGGACTTTGTTAATACATGGATGGGAGACTGCTTGGTAGTATCAGATTCTTTAGGTGTTTTTAAACTACCAACACCATTTTCTTGGTACATTTAATTTTTACATGTATTCTTTTATGTACCAGAAGTTAGAAGTAGAAGAGCTGTAACAGAAACCACCAGCTCATCTACAGCCACAGCACACTGGATTTGCCCAATCTCTCCTGATCATGGAAGCTGAGCAGAGTTGGTCCTGGTTTTAGTACTTGGATGGGAGACCACAAGGAAATACCAGGAGCTGTGTGTATTTTTACAATACTAACACCGTTCTCTTGATGCATTCCATTTTGAAACATTGGGGCAGATCTATTAAGCCTGGTGAACTGATAAAGTGCAAGGTGATAAAGTACCAGCCAGTCAGCTCCTAACTGTCATTTTTCAAACCCAGCCTGTGACATGGCAATTAGGAGCTGATTGGCTGGTACTTTATCACCATGCAAATTATCATTTCACCAGGTTTAATAAATCGGCTGCTTACTCATTTATGTACGAGTAGTTAGAAGTAGAAGAACTCTAACAGAAACCACTAAGCTCATCTACAGCCACACCACACTGTATATGCCCAATATCACCTGATTTTAGGCCTGGTTTGTTCTTGGATGTGAGACCACCTGGGAATACCAGGTGCTGTAGGTAGTTTTATACTACCAACACCGTTCTCTTGATGCATTCCATTTTGAAACATTGGGGCAGATCTATTAAGCCTGGTGAACTGATAAAGTGCAAGGTGATAAAGTACCAGCCAGTCAGCTCCTAACTGTCATTTTTCAAACCCAGCCTGTGACATGGCAATTAGGAGCTGATTGGCTGGTACTTTATCACCATGCAAATTATCATTTCACCAGGTTTAATAAATCGGTGGCTTACTCATTTATGTACGAGTAGTTAGAAGTAGAAGAACTCTAACAGAAACCACTAAGCTCATCTACAGCCACACCACACTGTATATGCCTCTTCTTACATTCCGCTGCACTTATTGTGGGGTAGCCGCAATCCCTTCTGCTGTACGGTTCCACATTACATTGTTTCTTGTCACTTCCTGTTGATGCAGTAAGGAAACATCCAGGAATTACAGCAGCTTAGTTTTTTTTTTTTTTAACTGGGGCAATTTAGCTAGATCACAGGGCAATTTAGCTCCTTTGGTCCTTTTTTAGGACCAGTTAATCAGACAGTTGAGCAAACTGAAAAACAGCTAACAGGAAATTTCCACTTAAATGGTATTTTCTAATCTTATCTGACCATGACTAAGAATAAAGGATACACAAGATAAACTCTTAGAGCCATGGACCTTATCCATGTTTAAGCTCCATCAAATCTGTAATCAATAGCACTACATGCTCCCACTTTACCACTGTACTATATACTCTACCTGTGTTTTTAAGGTAAAAACACCATTTAACCCCAGTGACACTTGAATTAAAGCAGCAGCCTCTGGAATAGCATTCCTTAGCATTAATCCCAGGAAATCTGCAATCTTCACGCTCTTTGATAGCCATGCTACATTGCTGTTTACTTGGATGGAGCAGAGAGCACAACATCAGGACATAGGAAATATTACAATGCATGATAAGAAAGGTGTGAGCTCTACAGCAAGGCCTCTAACCCTTTGCCAGTGCCAAATACATAGGGCTTAACTCAGATCTGATCACAGCAGCAAATTTATTAGCTAAAACCATGTACACTGCAGGGGGGGGGTGTATAATATGTGCAGAGAGAGTTAGATTTTGGTGCGGTGTGTTCAAACTGAAATCTAAATTGCAGTGTAAAAACAAAACAGCCAGTATTTACCCTGCACACAAACAATATAACCCACCTAAATCTCTCTGCAAATGTTATATCTGCCCCCCCCCCCATCCCTGCAGTGCACATGGTTTTGCCCACTAGCTAACAAATTTGCTGCATCTGGGAATTACAGCAGCTTAATATTTATTTTTACAGAAGGTTCAGCAAATTAAATTATTTAGTGAAATACTGTAATCATAACAGTTACAGGGATATTGTAGGTAGATTTATTGTCAGTGGATAAATGTAAAAATTAAACCCTTAGGCATAGTTCCAAAATGCTGTCATTGCAATCCAGATTTTAAGGATATCATGCTTGAGCACAGGTGACTTAATTAGAACTTCGGTCAATGTGAATTAACCATTGGACTCAACCATGGTTATCCTTAAAACCCAGGGGTCTATTTAAGATCGATCTTAATCGATGTTGGGCTTCCAGGTTGAAAAAAAACACACACATTTGTTATCACATTAAACAGACTTCCACATGAGAAAGCAGCAAGGATGCAGTGGCGTTAATGTTTCCTGGTGTCAACTTGTATTATTTCAGTAGACATTGAAATGAGGATGCATCTTGCTGCCTTTCCAATGAAGCAAGTTTAATTTAGTAATAGGTGAAAAACCATCCTTACAAAGGTGTTAATCAGAGACTTGGCTTTGTGGACACTTTTCAGAGAACAAATTTGTTAGCATAAAAATAAAGCCAGAAAATGAAGAGCTGTTTAATCACTCGATTGGATTTTTCTGCCAGCATATTTTTTTTCTCTGCAACCCACTGCTAAATTGTGCTTCCTAGCTGTTTTTTATAAAATCACTGAATCAAATCTAACTCTGATTACATCAGAGAAGGCCATGTACCCTACACCATAAGAGGAGGTTTGAAATTTTGACTTGTCTACTTAAATATCACCAAAATCTGATCACAAGGTTAATTACGTCCCTGGGTGGGATTGAACCACCAACCTTTTGGTTAATAGCCAAACACACTAACCGATTGCGCCACAGAGACACTTTGCAAAAGTCCATACTGACAAAGGCTAATAAGCATTCATCTAAAACGTTTCCTAGAAAAACTTAAAAAAGTCAATAATCTGGAGAGTTTTTGTAAGATGTTTCTTCTATCAACCAACGAAGAAACACATTGGTACTTTCCCATGATGAGTGAGTGCTTCAGGTTCTCTTGCACTTACATGTGCAGCAGAGTACTGCAATGGAAGCATGCTGGGCCCATAACCCAGAGGTAGGCAGATTGAAACTATCCTCTGCTATATGCATTTTTTTTTTGTTAATTAAAGTAATCCAAAACTGGGATTGATATTTTGTCTCTTTTATTTTTACTTAAAGTACAATAACTTTTACCATTTTAATTTGTTTTAATAGTATATTGACAGTATTGTTTTCTTTCAAAAATCCACTTCATTTTCTTTACCCTATTATTAAAATGGTAATTGACAAAAACAAACTACATTGTCACCAGAAGAGCAATACAAAATGTACAAGTGATATATTAAAATCATCTTTCCAGCTTGAATTTCAATGATGCATTGGGGCAACGATTTTGTGAGAAACATCTTCACCCTTAAATAAAGATTTTCTTAATTCCTTACCTGTGTGCTAATTAGATATCACCTTGTTTTCACATTAAACAGACTTCCACATGAGAAAGCAGCAAGGATGCAGTGGCGTTAATGTTTCCTGGTGTCAACCTGTATTATTTCAGTAGACATTGAAATGAGGATGCATCTTGCTGCCTTTCCAATGAAGCAAGTTTAATTTAGTAATAGGTGAAAAACCATCCCTACAAAGGTGTTAATCAGAGACTTGGCTTTGTGGACACTTTTCAGAGAACAAATTTGTTAGCATAAAATAAAGCCAGAAAATGAAGAGCTGTTTAATCACGCAATTTGATTTTTTTGCCAGCATATTTCTTTTTCTCTGCAACCCACTGCTAAATTGTGCTTCCTAGATGTTTTTATAAAATCATTGAATCAAATCTAACTCTGATTACATCAGAGAAGGCCAGGTACCCTACACAATAACAGGGGGTATGAAATTTGACTTGTCTACTTAAAGATCACCAAAATCTGATAACAAGGTCAATTACGTCCCTGTGTGGGATTGAACCACCAACCTTTTGGTTAATAGCCGTACACACTAACTGATTGCGCCACAGAGACACTTTGGAAAAGTCCATACTGACAAATGCTAATAAGCATTCATCTAAAACGTTTCCTAGAAAAACTTAAAAAAGTCAATAATCTAGAGAGTTTTTGTAAGATGTTTCTTCTATCAACCAACGAAGAAACACATTGGTACTTTCCCATGATGAGTGAGTGCTTCAGGATCTCTTGCACTTACATGTGCAGCAGAGTACAGCAATGGAAGCATGCTGGGCCCATAACCCAGAGGTAGGCAGATTGAAACTATCCTCTGCTATATGCATTTTTTTTTGTTAATTAAAGTAATCCAAAACTGGGATTGATATTTTGGCTCTTTTATTTTTACTTAAAGTACAATAACTTTTACCATTTTAATTTGTTTTAATAGTATATTGACAGTACTGTTTTCTTTCAAAAATCCACTTCATTTTCTTTACCCTATTATTAAAATGGTAATTGACAAAAACAAACTACATTGTCACCAGAAGAGCAATACAAAATGTACAAGTGATATATTAAAATCATCTTTCCAGCTTGAATTTCAATGATGCATTGGGGCAACGATTTTGTGAGAAACATCTTCACCCTTAAATAAAGATTTTCTTAATTCCTTACCTGTGTGCTAATTAGATATCACCTTGTTTTCACATTAAACAGACTTCCACATGAGAAAGCAGCAAGGATGCAGTGGCGTTAATGTTTCCTGGTGTCAACCTGTATTATTTCAGTAGACATTGAAATGAGGATGCATCTTGCTGCCTTTCCAATGAAGCAAGTTTAATTTAGTAATAGGTGAAAAACCATCCCTACAAAGGTGTTAATCAGAGACTTTGCTTTGTGGACACTTTTCAGAGAACAAATTTGTTAGCATAAAAATAAAGCCAGAAAATGAAGAGCTGTTTAATCACTCAATTGGATTTTTCTGCCAGCATATTTCTTTTTCTCTGCAACCCACTGCTAAATTGTGCTTCCTAGCTGTTTTTATAAAATCACTGAATCAAATCTAACTCTGATTACATCAGAGAAGGCCATGTACCCTACACCATAACAGGGGGTTTGAAATTTTGACTTGTCTACTTAAAGATCACCAAAATCTGATAACAAGGTCAATTACGTACCTGGGGGGGATTGAACCACCAACCTTTTGGTTAATAGCCGTACACACTAACTAATTGCGCCACAGAGACACATTGCAAAAGTATATACTGACAAGGGCTAATAACCATTCATCTAAAACGTTTCCTAGAAAAACTTTAAAAAGTCAATAATCTGGAGAGTTTTTGTAAGATGTTTCTTCCATCAACCAACGAAGAAACACATTGGTACTTTCCCATGATGAGTGAGTGCTTCAGGATCTCTTGCACTTACATGTGCAGCAGAGTACAACAATGGAAGCATGCTGGGCCCATAACCCAGAGGTAGGCAGATTGAAACTATCCTTTGCTATATGCTTTTTTTTTGTTAATTAAAGTAATCCAAAACTGGGATTGATATTTTGGCTCTTTTATTTTTACTTAAAGTACAATAACTTTTACCATTTTAATTTGTTTTAATAGTATATTGACAGTATTGTTTTCTTTCAAAAATCCACTTAATTTTCTTTACCCTATTATTAAAATGGTAATTGACAAAAACAAACTACATTGTCACCAGAAGAGCAATACAAAATGTACAAGTGATATATTAAAATCATCTTTCCAGCTTGAATTTCAATGATGCATTGGGGCAACGATTTTGTGAGAAACATCTTCACCCTTAAATAAAGATTTTCTTAACTCCTTACCTGTGTGATAATTAGATATCACCTTGTTTTCGCATTAAACAGACTTCCACATGAGAAAGCAGCAAGGATGCAGTGGCGTTAATGTTTCCTGGTGTCAACTTGTATTATTTCAGTAGACATTGAAATGAGGATGCATCTTGCTGCCTTTCCAATGAAGCAAGTTTAATTTAGTAATAGGTGAAAAACCATCCTTACAAAGGTGTTAATCAGAGACTTGGCTTTGTGGACACTTTTCAGAGAACAAATTTGTTAGCATAAAAATAAAGCCAGAAAATGAAGAGCTGTTTAATCACTCAATTGGATTTTTCTGCCAGCATATTTTTTTTCTCTGCAAACCACTGCTAAATTGTGCTTCCTAGCTGTTTTTATAAAATCAATGAATCAAATCTAACTCTGATTACATCAGAGAAGGCCAGGTACCCTACACCATAAGAGGGGGTTTGAAATTTTGACTTGTCTACTTAAAGATCACCAAAATCTGATAACAAGATCAATTACATCCCTGGGTGGGATTGAACCACCAACCTTTTAGTTAATAGCCGTACACACTAACTGATTGCGCCGCAAAGACACTTTGCGACAGGGTATACTGACAAAGGCTAATAAGCATTCATCTAAAACGTTTCCTAGAAAAACTTTAAAAAGTCAATAATCTGGAGAGTTTTTGTAAGATGTTTCTTCCATCAACCAACGAAGAAACACATTGGTACTTTCCCATGATGAGTGAGTGCTTCAGGATCTCTTGCACTTACATGTGCAGCAAAGTACAGCAATGGAAGCATGCTGGGCCCATAACCCAGAGGTAGGCAGATTGAAACTATCCTTTGCTATATGCTTTTTTTTTGTTAATTAAAGTAATCCAAAACTGGGATTGATATTTTGGCTCTTTTATTTTTACTTAAAGTACAATAACGTTTACCATTTTAATTTGTTTTAATAGTATATTGACAGTATTGTTTTCTTTCAAAAATCCACTTAATTTTCTTTACCCTATTATTAAAATGGTAATTGACAAAAACAAACTACATTGTCACCAGAAGAGCAATACAAAATGTACAAGTGATATATTAAAATCATCTTTTCAGCTTGAATTTCAATGATGCATTGGGGCAACGATTTTGTGAGAAACATCTTCACCCTTAAATAAAGATTTTCTTAATTCCTTACCTGTGTGCTAATTAGATATCACCTTGTTTTCGCATTAAACAGACTTCCACATGAGAAAGCAGCAAGGATGCAGTGGCGTTAATGTTTCCTGGTGTCAACTTGTATTATTTCAGTAGACATTGAAATGAGGATGCATCTTGCTGCCTTTCCAATGAAGCAAGTTTAATTTAGTAATAGGTGAAAAACCATCCCTACAAAGGTGTTAATCAGAGACTTGGCTTTGTGGACACTTTTCAGAGAACAAATTTGTTAGCATAAAAATAAAGCCAGAAAATGAAGAGCTGTTTAATCACTCAATTGGATTTTTTTTGCCAGCATATTTTTTTTCTCTGCCACCCACTGCTAAATTGTGCTTCCTAGCTGTTTTTTATAAAATCACTGAATCAAATCTAACTCTGATTACATCAGAGAAGGCCAGGTACCCTACACAATAAGAGGGGGTTTGAAATTTTGACTTGTCTACTTAAATATCACCAAAATCTGATCACAAGGTCAATTACGTTCCTGGGTGGGATTGAACCACCAACCTTTTGGTTAATAGCCTTACACACTAACCAATTGCACCACAGAAACACTTTGCAAAAAGTACATACTGACAAAGGCTAATAAGCATTCATCAAGAACGTTTCCTAGAAAAACTTTAAAAAGTCAATAATCTGGAGAGTTTTTGTAAGATGTTTCTTCCATCAACCAATGAAGAAACACATTGGTACTTTCCCATGATGAGTGAGTGCTTCAGGATCTCTTGCACTTACATGTGCAGCAGAGTACTGCAATGGAAGCATGCTGGGCCCATAACCCAGAGATAGGCAGATTGAAACTATCCTTTGCTATATGCATTTTTTTTGTTAATTTAAGTAATCAAAACTGGGATTGATATTTTTGCTCTTTTATTTTTACTTAAAGTACAATAACTTTTACCATTTTAATTTGTTTTAATAGTATATTGACAGTATTGTTTTCTTTCAAAAATCCACTTCATTTTCTTTACCCTATTATTAAAATGGTAATTGACAAAAACAAACTACATTGTCACCAGAAGAGCAATACAAAATGTACAAGTGATATATTAAAATCATCTTTCCAGCTTGAATTTCAATGATGCATTGGGGCAACGATTTTGTGAGAAACATCTTCACCCTTAAATAAAGATTTTCTTAATTCCTTACCTGTGTGCTAATTAGATATCACCTTGTTTTCACATTAAACAGACTTCCACATGAGAAAGCAGCAAGGATGCAGTGGCGTTAATGTTTCCTGGTGTCAACCTGTATTATTTCAGTAGACATTGAAATGAGGATGCATCTTGCTGCCTTTCCAATGAAGCAAGTTTAATTTAGTAATAGGTGAAAAACCATCCCTACAAAGGTGTTAATCAGAGACTTTGCTTTGTGGACACTTTTCAGAGAACAAATTTGTTAGCATAAAAATAAAGCCAGAAAATGAAGAGCTGTTTAATCACTCAATTGGATTTTTCTGCCAGCATATTTCTTTTTCTCTGCAACCCACTGCTAAATTGTGCTTCCTAGCTGTTTTTATAAAATCACTGAATCAAATCTAACTCTGATTACATCAGAGAAGGCCAGGTACCCTACACCATAACAGGGGGTTTGAAATTTTGACTTGTCTACTTAAAGATCACCAAAATCTGATTGCAAGGTCAATTACGTTCCTGGGTGGGATTGAACCACCAACCTTTTGGTTAATAGCCTTACACACTAACCAATTGCACCACAGAGACACTTTGCAAAAAGTACATACTGACAAAGGCTAATAAGCATTCATCAAGAACGTTTCCTAGAAAAACTTTGAAAAGTCAATAATCTGGAGAGTTTTTGTAAGATGTTTCTTCCATCAACCAATGAAGAAACACATTGGTACTTTCCCATGATGAGTGAGTGCTTCAGGATCTCTTGCACTTACATGTGCAGCAGAGTACTGCAATGGAAGCATGCTGGGCCCATAACCCAGAGATAGGCAGATTGAAACTATCCTTTGCTATATGCATTTTTTTTGTTAATTAAAGTAATCCAAAACTGGGATTGATATTTTTGCTCTTTTATTTTTACTTAAAGTACAATAACTTTTACCATTTTAATTTGTTTTAATAGTATATTGACAGTATTGTTTTCTTTCAAAAATCCACTTAATTTTCTTTACCCTATTATTAAAATGGTAATTGACAAAAACAAACTACATTGTCACCAGAAGAGCAATACAAAATGTACTAGTGATATATTAAAATCATCTTTCCAGCTTGAATTTCAATGATGCATTGGGGCAACGATTTTGTGAGAAACATCTTCACCCTTAAATAAAGATTTTCTTAATTCCTTACCTGTGTGATAATTAGATATCACCTTGTTTTCACATTAAACAGACTTCCACATGAGAAAGCAGCAAGGATGCAGTGGCGTTAATGTTTCCTGGTGTCAACCTGTATTATTTCAGTAGACATTGAAATGAGGATGTATCTTGCTGCCTTTCCAATGAAGCAAGTTTAATTTAGTAATAGGTGAAAAACCATCCCTACAAAGGTGTTAATCAGAGACTTGGCTTTGTGGACACTTTTCAGAGAACAAATTTGTTAGCATAAAAATAAACCAGAAAATGAAGAGCTGTTTAATCACTCAATTGGATTTTTTGCCAGCATATTTTTTTTCTCTGCAACCCACTGCTAAATTGTGCTTCCTAGCTGTTTTTTATAAAATCACTGAATCAAATCTAACTCTGATAACATCAGAGAAGGCCAGGTACCCTACACAATAAGATGGGGTTTGAAATTTTGACTTGTCTACTTAAATATCACCAAAATCTGATCACAAGGTCAATTACGTCCCTGGGTGGGATTGAACCACCAACCTTTTGGTTAATAGCCTTACACACTAACCAATTGCGCCACAGAGACACTTTGCAAAAGTACATACTGACAAAGGCTAATAAGCATTCATCTAGAACGTTTCCTAGAAAAACTTTAAAAAGTCAATAATCTGGAGAGTTTTTGTAAGATGTTTCTTCCATCAACCAATGAAGAAACACATTGGTACTTTACCATGATGAGTGAGTGCTTCAGGATCTCTTGCACTTACATGTGCAGCAGAGTACTGCAATGGAAGCATGCTGGGCCCATAACCCAGAGGTAGGTAGATTGAAACTATCCTTTGCTATATGCATTTATTTTTTGTTAATTAAAGTAATCCAAAACTGGGATTGATATTTTGGCTCTTTTATTTTTACTTAAAGTACAATAACTTTTACCATTTTAATTTGTTTTGATAGTATATTGACAGTATTGTTTTCTTTCAAAAATCCACTTAATTTTCTTTACCCTATTATTAAAATGGTAATTGACAAAAACAAACTACATTGTCACCAGAAGAGCAATACAAAATGTACAAGTGATATATTAAAATCATCTTTCCAGCTTGAATTTCAATGATGCATTGGGGCAACGATTTTGTGAGAAACATCTTCACCCTTAAATAAAGATTTTCTTAATTCCTTACCTGTGTGATAATTAGATATCACCTTGTTTTCACATTAAACAGACTTCCACATGAGAAAGCAGCAAGGATGCAGTGGCGTTAATGTTTCCTGGTGTCAACCTGTATTATTTCAGTAGACATTGAAATGAGGATGCATCTTGTTGCCTTTCCAATGAAGCAAGTTTAATTTAGTAATAGGTGAAAAACCATCCCTACAAAGGTGTTAATCAGAGACTTGGCTTTGTGGACACATTTCAGAGAACAAATTTGTTAGCATAAAAATAAAGCCAGAAAATGAAGAGCTGTTTAATCACTCAATTGTATTTTTTTGCCAGCATATTTTTTTTATCTGCAACCCACTGCTAAATTGTGCTTCCTAGCTGTTTTTTTTATAAAATCACTGAATCAAATCTAACTCTGATTACATCAGAGAAGGCTAGGTACCCTACACAATAAGAGGGGGTTTTAAATTTTGACTTGTCTACTTAAATATCACCAAAATCTGATCACAAGGTCAATTACATTCCTGGGTGGGATTGAACCACCAACCTTTTGGTTAATAGTCTTACACACTAACCAATTGCACCACAGAAACACTTTGCAAAAGTACATACTGACAAAGGCTAATAAGCATTCATCTAGAACGTTTCCTAGAAAAACTTTAAAAAGTCAATAATCTGGAGAGTTTTTGTAAGATGTTTCTTCCATCAACCAACGAAGAAACACATTGGTACTTTCCCATGATGAGTGAGTGCTTCAGGATCTCTTGCACTTACATGTGCAGCAGAGTACTGCAATGGAAGCATGCTGGGCCCATAACCCAGAGGTAGGCAGATTGAAACTATCCTTTGCTATATGCATTTTTTTTTGTTAATTAAAGTAATCCAAAACTGGGATTGATATTTTTGCTCTTTTATTTTTACTTAAAGTACAATAACTTTTACCATTTTAATTTGTTTTAATAGTATATTGACAGTATTGTTTTCTTTCAAAAATCCACTTAATTTTCTTTACCCTATTATTAAAATGGTAATTGACAAAAACAAACTACATTGTCACCAGAAGAGCAATACAAAATGTACAAGTGATATATTAAAATCATCTTTCCAGCTTGAATTTCAATGATGCATTGGGGCAACGATTTTGTGAGAAACATCTTCACCCTTAAATAAAGATTTTCTTAATTCCTTACCTGTGTGCTAATTAGATATCACCTTGTTTTCACATTAAACAGACTTCCACATGAGAAAGCAGCAAGGATGCAGTGGCGTTAATGTTTCCTGGTGTCAACCTGTATTATTTCAGTAGACATTGAAATGAGGATGCATCTTGCTGCCTTTCCAATGAAGCAAGTTTAATTTAGTAATAGGTGAAAAACCATCCCTACAAAGGTGTTAATCAGAGACTTGGCTTTGTGGACACTTTTCAGAGAACAAATTTGTTAGCATAAAAATAAAGCCAGAAAATGAAGAGCTGTTTAATCACTCAATTGGATTTTTTTGCCAGCATATTTCTTTTTCTCTGCAACCCACTGCTAAATTGTGCTTCCTAGCTGTTTTAATAAAATCACTGAATCAAATCTAACTCTGATTACATCAGAGAAGGCCAGGTACCCTACACCATAACAGGGGGTTTGAAATTTTGACTTGTCTACTTAAAGATCACCAAAATCTGATCACAAGGTCAATTACGTCCCTGGGTGTGATTGAACCACCAACCTTTTGGTTAGTAGCCGTACACGCTAACTGATTGCGCCACAGAGACACTTTGCAGAAGTAAATACTGACAAAGGCTAATAAGCATTCATCTAAAACGTTTCCTAGAAAAACTTTAAAAAGTCAATAATCTGGAGAATTTTTGTAAGATGTTTCTTCCATCAACCAACGAAGAAACACATTGGTACTTTCCCATGATGAGTGAGTGCTTCAGGATCTCTTGCACTTACATGTGCAGCAGAGTACAGCAATGGAAGCATGCTGGGCCCATAACCCAGAGGTAGGCAGATTGAAACTATCCTTTGCTATATGCTTTTTTTTTGTTAATTAAAGTAATCCAAAACTGGGATTGATATTTTGGCTCTTTTATTTTTACTTAAAGTACAATAACTTTTACCATTTTAATTTGTTTTAATAGTATATTGACAGTATTGTTTTCTTTCAAAAATCCACTTAATTTTCTTTACCCTATTATTAAAATGGTAATTGACAAAAACAAACTACATTGTCACCAGAAGAGCAATACAAAATGTACAAGTGATATATTAAAATCGTCTTTCCAGCTTGAATTTCAATGATGCATTGGGGCAACGATTTTGTGAGAAACATCTTCACCCTTAAATAAAGATTTTCTTAATTCCTTACCTGTGTGATAATTAGATATCACCTTGTTTTCGCATTAAACAGACTTCCACATGAGAAAGCAGCAAGGATGCAGTGGCGTTAATGTTTCCTGGTGTCAACTTGTATTATTTCAGTAGACATTGAAATGAGGATGCATCTTGCTGCCTTTCCAATGAAGCAAGTTTAATTTAGTAATAGGTGAAAAACCATCCTTACAAAGGTGTTAATCAGAGACTTGGCTTTGTGGACACTTTTCAGAGAACAAATTTGTTAGCATAAAAATAAAGCCAGAAAATGAAGAGCTGTTTAATCACTCAATTGGATTTTTCTGCCAGCATATTTTTTTTCTCTGCAAACCACTGCTAAATTGTGCTTCCTAGCTGTTTTTATAAAATCACTGAATCAAATCTAACTCTGATTACATCAGAGAAGGCTAGGTACCCTACACAATAAGAGGGGGTTTGAAATTTTGACTTGTCTACTTAAAAATCACCAAAATCTGATCACAAGGTCAATTACGTCCCTGGGTAGGATTTAACCACCAACCTTTTGGTTAATAGCCGTACACACTAACCAATTGCGCCACAGAGACACTTTGCAAAAAGTACATACTGACAAAGGCTAATAAGCATTCATCTAGAACGTTTCCTAGAAAAACTTTAAAAAGTCAATAATCTGGAGAGTTTTTGTAAGATGTTTCTTCCAACAACCAACAAAGAAACACATTGGTACTTTCCCATGATGAGTGAGTGCTTCAGGATCTCTTGCACTTACATGTGCAGCAGAGTACTGCAATGGAAGCATGCTGGGCCCATAACCCAGAGGTAGGCAGATTGAAACTATCCTTTGCTATATGCATTTTTTTTGTTAATTAAAGTAATCCAAAACTGGGATGGATATTTTTGCTCTTTTATTTTTACTTAAAGTACAATAACTTTTACCATTTTAATTTGTTTTAATAGTATATTGACAGTATTGTTTTCTTTCAAAAATCCACTTCATTTTCTTTACCCTATTATTAAAATGGTAATTGACAAAAACAAACTACATTGTCACCAGAAGAGCAATACAAAATGTACAAGTGATATATTAAAATCATCTTTCCAGGTTGAATTTCAATGATGCATTGGGGCAACGATTTTGTGAGAAACATCTTCACCCTTAAATAAAGATTTTCTTAATTCCTTACCTGTGTGCTAATTAGATATCACCTTGTTTTCACATTAAACAGACTTCCACATGAGAAAGCAGCAAGGATGCAGTGGCGTTAATGTTTCCTGGTGTCAACCTGTATTATTTCAGTAGACATTGAAATGAGGATGCATCTTGCTGCCTTTCCAATGAAGCAAGTTTAATTTAGTAATAGGTGAAAAACCATCCTTACAAAGGTGTTAATCAGAGACTTGGCTTTGTGGACACTTTTCAGAGAACACATTTGTTAGCATAAAAATAAAGCCAGAAAATGAAGAGCTGTTTAATCACTCAATTGGATTTTTCTGCCAGCATATTTTTTTTCTCTGCAACCTACTGCTAAATTGTGCTTCCTAGCTGTTTTTATAAAATCACTGAATCAAATCTAACTCTGATTACATCAGGGAAGGCCAGGTACCCACACCATAACAGGGGGTTTGAAATTTTGACTTGTCTACTTAAATATCACCAAAATCTGATCACAAGGTCAATTACGTTCCTGGGTGGGATTGAACCACCAACCTTTTGGTTAATAGCCAAACACACTAACCGATTGCGCCACAGAGACACGTTGCAAAAAGCTCATACTGACAAAGGCTAATAAGCATTCATCTAGAACGTTTCCTAGAAAAACTTTAAAAAGTCAATAATCTGGAGAGTTTTTGTAAGATGTTTCTTCCATCAACCAACGAAGAAACACATTGGTACTTTCCCATGATGAGTGAGTGCTTCAGGATCTCTTGCACTTACATGTGCAGCAGAGTACTGCAATGGAAGCATGCTGGGCCGATAACCCAGAGGTAGGCAGATTGAAACTACCCTCTGCTATATGCATTTTTTTTTAATTAAAGTAATCCAAAATTGGGATTGATATTTTAGCTCTTTTATTTTTACTTAAAGTACAATAACTTTTACCATTTTCATTTGTTTAATAGTATATTGACAGTATTGTTTTCTTTCAAAAATCCACTTAATTTTCTTTACCCTATTATTAAAATGGTAATTGACAAAAACAAACTACATTGTCACCAGAAGAGCAATACAAAATGTACAAGTGATATATTAAAATCATCTTTCCAGCTTGAATTTCAATGATGCATTGGGGCAACGATTTTGTGAGAAACATCTTCACCCTTAAATAAAGATTTTCTTAATTCCTTACCTGTGTGCTAATTAGATATCACCTTGTTTTCACATTAAACAGACTTCCACATGAGAAAGCAGCAAGGATGCAGTGGCGTTAATGTTTCCTGGTGTCAACCTGTATTATTTCAGTAGATATTGAAATGACGATGCATCTTGCTGCCTTTCCAATGAAGCAAGTTTAATTTAGTAATAGGTGAAAAACCATCCCTACAAAGGTGTTAATCAGATACTTGGCTTTGTGGACACTTTTCAGAGAACAAATTTGTTAGCATAAAAATAAAGCCAGAAAATAAAGAGCTGTTTAATCACTCAATTGGATTTTTTTGCCAGCATATTTCTTTTTCTCTGCAACCCACTGCTAAATTGTGCTTCCTAGCTGTTTTTTTTATAAAATCACTTAATCAAATCTAACTCTGATTACATCAGAGAAGGCCAGGTACCCTACACCACAAGAGGGGGTTTGAAATTTTGACTTGTCTACTTAAAGATCACCAAAATCTGATAACAAGGTAAATTACGTCCCTGGGTGGGATTGAACCACCAACCTTTTGGATAATAACCGAACACGCTAACTGATTGCGCCACAGTGACACTTTGCAAACGTACATTCTGACAAACGCTAATAAGCATTCATCTAGAACGTTTCCTAGAAAAACTTTAAAAAGTCAATAATCTGGAGAGTTTTTGTAAGATGTTTCTTCCATCAATCAACGAAGAACATTCAAGCTGATTTCTTGCAGCAGCTGGGCACTGTAACAGCTCCAGAGCTGCTCTGTAAGGCAACTAAAAGGGTGTGGGCCCTGCAGCACTACCTGTAGTTCGCATTGTGCGTTGGAAGGCACAAAGTAAGCAGACGGGAGAAGTCAGGATAGTGCGCAAGGGCATAGAAAGGAGCGGCTCAAGAAAAGAGAAGTGGAAACAGACAGCAAACTAGGCTGGAGAGAGACCTGAGACAAAGAGATCTGAATTATACGAGAGCCGACCAGGGGAAACACAAATTATGCAGTCGAGTTTCCCACATTTGGGGAAATCGCTGGAGCAGCACACACAGAGTGCAATGGGTGAGCCTTGCCCTGGGAGAAGCACCTTCATGATCATAGTATCTCACCTGGCAGATAAGTAGGAGTTGGGCAAGAGCTGAGGAGGGTCGCTGCTCGGGCACCCCCCTGTCAAGTGAAGGAGATCCAACTGAGGCAGCACAAGAGAACTCTCGAAAGAAGAACAAGGCTAGAGGAAGATCTGAGACACAGAAATCTGGCTTTTACCAGAGCTGACCAGAGGAAAGCACAAACACAGTCCCCCACTACCACAAATAATGCAGTCGAGTTTCCCACATTTGGGGAAATCACAGGGGTCAGCATACCCAGAATGCAATGAATGAACCTCACCCTGGGAGAACAATCTTCATGACCATGGTATCTCCTATGCAAAATAAGTATGATTTGGGATAGGGCTGGGGAGGGCCGCTGCTCAGGCACATCTCTGTCAAGTAAAGGAGATTCAACTGAGGCAGCACAAGGGAACTCTCATCTGGGGACAACAACTGCAGGGAGAACACATATTTTCAGATGAACATGGGAGGGCAGAAGGCTGCCTAATACTGAAGCACCCCCAAACAACAAACCAAATGCAACAACTAGTACAAGCATTCCTGGGGGAAGGCCTGCAGCAGATGGATTTGCATATGGTGATGTCATCCAAACAGTGGGTCAAAGTTGGCTTCAACCCTCGTCTGCATATGAAAAGAGAAAAGGGGCGTGCAGGGCATGGCGGCCTTTTGCAGCGCTTGGATGACCCCTAGTTCGCATTAAACACCTCCACCCTACTTCGGTGTGGGGCTCATGTTGGCTATGCCCCAGCCCATGAAGCATTCAAGCTGATTACTTGCAGCAGCTGGGCACTGTAATAGCTCCAGAGCTGCTCTGTAAGGCAAGTAAAAGGGTGTGGGCCCTGCAGCACTACCTGTAGTTCGCATTGTGCGTTGGAAGGCACAAAGTAAGCAGATGGGAGAAGTCAAGATAATGCGCAAGGGCATAGAAGGGAGCGGCTCAAGAAAAGAGAAGTTGAAACAGACAGCAAACTAGGCTGGAGAGAGACCTGAGACAAACAGATCTGAATTATACGAGAGCCGACCAGAGGAAACACAAATTATGCAGTCAAGTTTCCCACATTTGGGGAAATCGCAGGAGCAGCACACCCAGAGTGCAATGGGTGAGCCTTGCCCTGGGAGAAGCACCTTGCTGATCATAGTATCTCACCTGGCAGGTAAGTAGGAGTTGGGCTAGAGCTGGGGAGGGTCGCTGCTCGGGCACCCCCCTGTCAAGTGAAGGAGATCCAACTGAGGCAGCAAAAGGGAACTCTCGAAAGAAGAACAAGGCTAGAGGAAGATCTGAGACAAAGAAATCTGACTTTTACCAGAGCTGAGCAGAGGAAAGCACAAACACAGTCCCCCACTACCACAAATAATGCAGTCGAGTTTCCCACATTTGGGGAAATCACAGGGGTCAGCATACCCAGAATGCAATGAATGAACCTCACCCTGGGAGAACAATCTTCATGACCATGGTATCTCCTATGCAAAATAAGTATGATTTGGGATAGGGCTGGGGAGGGCCGCTGCTCAGGCACATCTCTGTCAAGTAAAGGAGATTCAACTGAGGCAGCACAAGGGAACTCTCATCTGGGGACAACAACTGCAGGGAGAACACATATTTTCAGATGAACATGGGAGGGCAGAAGGCTGCCTAATACTGAAGCACCCCCAAACAACAAACCAAATGCAACAACTAGTGCAAGCATTCCTGGGGGAAGGCCTGCAGCAGATTGATTTGCATATGGTAATGCCATCCAAGCAGTGGGTCAAAGTTGGCTTCAACCCTCGTCTGCATATGAAAAGAGAAAAGGGGCGTGCAGGGCATGGCGGCCTTTTGCGGCGCTTGGGTAACCCTTAGTTCGCATTAAACACCCCCACCCTCCTTCGGTGTGGGGCTCATGTTGGCAATGCCCCAGCCCCTGAAGCATTCAAGCTGATTTCTTGCAGCAGCTGGGCACTGTAACAGCTCCAGATCTGCTCTGTGAGGCAAGTAAAAGGGTGTGGGCCCTGCAGCACTACCTGTAGTTTGCATTGTGTGTTGGAAGGCACAAAGTAAGCAGACGGGAGAAGTCAGGATAGTGCGCAAGGGGATAGAAGGGAGCGGCTCAAGAAAAGAGAAGTGGAAACAGACAGCAAACTAGGCTGGAGAGAGACCTGAGACAAAGAGATCTGAATTATACGAGAGCCGACCAGGGGAAACACAAATTATGCAGTCAAGTTTCCCACATTTGGGGAAATCACAGGGGCAGCACACCCAGAGTGCAATGGGTGAGCCTTGCCCTGGGAGAAGCACCTACATGATCATAGTATCTCACCTGGCAGGTAAGTAGGAGTTGGGCTAGAGCTGCGAAGGGTCGCTGCTCGGGTACCCCCCTGTCAAGTGAAGGAGATCCAACTGAGGCAGCACAAGGGAACTCTCGAAAGAGGAACAAGGCTAGAGGAAGATCTGAGACAAAGAAATCTGATTTTTACCAGAGTTGACCAGAAGAAAGCACAAACACAGTCCCCCACTACCACAAATAATGCAGTTGAGTTTCCCACATTTGGGGAAATCACAGGGGTCAGCATACCCAGAATGCAATGAATGAACCTCACCCTGTTAGAACAATCTTCATGACCATGGTATCTCCTATGCAAAATAAGTATGATTTGGGATAGGGCTGGGGAGGGCCGCTGCTCAGGCACATCTCTGTCAAGTAAAGGAGATTCAACTGAGGCAGCACAAGGGAACTCTCATCTGGGGACAACAACTGCAGGGAGAACACATATTTTCAGATGAACATGGGAGGGCAGAAGGCTGCCTAATACTGAAGCACCCCCAAACAACAAACCAAATGCAACAACTAGTGCAAGCATTCCTGGGGGAAGGCCTGCAGCAGATGGATTTGCATATGGTGATGTCATCCAAGCAGTGGGTCAAAGTTGGCTTCAACCCTCATCTGCATATGAAAAGAAAAAAGGGATGTGCAGGGCATGGCGTCCTTTTGTGGCGCTTGGATGACCCCTAATTCGCATTAAACATCTCCACCCTCCTTCGGTGTGGGGCTCATGTTGGCTATGCCCCAGCCCCTGAAGCATTCAAGATGATTTCTTGCAGCAGCTGGGCACTGTAACAGCTCCAGAGCTGCTCTGTAAAGCATGTAAAAGGGTGTGGGCCCTGCAGCACTACCTGTAGTATGCATTGTGCGTTGGAAGGCACAAAGTAAGCAGACGGGAGAGGTCAGGATAGTGCGCAAGGGCATAGAAGGGAGCGGCTCAAGAAAAGAGAAGTGGAAACAGACAGCAAACTAGGCTGGAGAAAGACCTGAGACAAAGAGATCTGAATTATATGAGAGCCGACCAGAGGAAACACAAATTATGCCGTCAAGTGTCCCACATTTGGGGAAATCGCAGGAGCAGCACACCCAGAGTGCAATGGGTGAGCCTTGCCCTGGGAGAAGCACCTTCCTGATCATAGTATCTCACCTGGCAGGTAAATAGGAGTTGGGCTAGAGCTGGGGAGGGTCGCTGCTCGTGCACCCCCCTGTCAAGTGAAGGAGATCCAACTGAGGCAGCACAAGGGAACTCTCGAAAGAAGAACAAGGCTAGAGGAAGATCTGAGACAAAGAAATCTGACTTTTACCAGAGCTGACCAGAGGAAAGCACAAACACAGTCCCCCACTACCACAAATAATGCAGTTGAGTTTCCCACATTTGGGGAAATCACAGGGGTCAGCATACCCAGAATGCAATGAATGAACCTCACCCTGGGAGAACAATCTTCATGACCATGGTATCTCCTATGCAAAATAAGTATGATTTGGGATAGGGCTGGGGAGGGCCGCTGCTCAGGCACATCTCTGTCAAGTAAAGGAGATTCAACTGAGGCAGCACAAGGGAACTCTCATCTGGGGACAACAACTGCAGGGAGAACACATATTTTCAGATGAACATGGGAGGGCAGAAGGCTGCCTAATACTGAAGCACCCCCAAACAACAAACCAAATGCAACAACTAGTGCAAGCATTCCTGGGGGAAGGCCTGCAGCAGATTGATTTGCATATGGTAATGCCATCCAAGCAGTGGGTCAAAGTTGGCTTCAACCCTCGTCTGCATATCAAAAAAGAGAAAAGGGGCGTGCAGGGCATGGCGGCCTTTTGCGGCGCTTGGATGACCCCTAGTTCGCATTAAACACCTCCACCCTCCTTCGGTGTGGGGCTCATGTTGGCTATGCCCCAGCCCCTGAAGCATTCAAGCTGATTTCTTGCAGCAGCTGGGCACTGTAAAAGCTCCAGAGCTGCTCTGTAAGGCAAGTAAAAGGGTGTGGGCCCTGCAGCACTACCTGTAGTTTGCATTGTGCATTGGAAGGCACAAAGTAAGCAGACGGGAGAAGTCAGGATAGTGCGCAAGGGCATAGAAGGGAGCGGCTCAAGAAAAGAGAAGTGGAAACAGACAGCAAACTATACTGGAGAGAGACCTGAGACAAAGAGATCTGAATTATACGAGAGCCGACCAGGGGAAAAACAAATTATGCAGTCAAGTGTCCCACATTTGGGGAAATTGCAGGAGCAGCACACCCAGAGTGCAATGGGTGAGCCTTGCCCTGGGAGTAGCATCTTCATGATCATAGTATCTCACCTGGCAGGTAAGTAGGAGTTGGGCTAGAGCTGGGGAAGGTCGCTGCTCGGGCACCCCCCTGTCAAGTGAAGGAGATCCAACTGAGGCAGCACAAGGGAACTCTTGAAAGAGGAACAAGGCTAGAGGAAGATCTGAGACAAAGAAATCTGACTTTTACCAGAGCTGACCAGAGGAAAGCACAAACACAGTCCCCCACTACCACAAATAATGCAGTCGAGTTTCCCACATTTGGGGAAATCACAGGGGTCAGCATACCCAGAATGCAATGAATGAACCTCACCCTGGGAGAACAATCTTCATGACCATGGTATCTCCTATGCAAAATAAGTATGATTTGGGATAGGGCTGGTGAGGGCCGCTGCTCAGGCACATCTATGTCAAGTAAAGGAGATTCAACTGAGGCAGCACAAGGGAACTCTCATCTGGGGACAACAACTGCAGGGAGAACACATATTTTCAGATGAACATGGGAGGGCAGAAGGCTGCCTAATACTGAAGCACCCCCAAACAACAAACCAAATGCAACAACTAGTACAAGCATTCCTGGGGGAAGGCCTGCAGCAGATGGATTTGCATATGGTGATGTCATCCAAGCAGTGGGTCAAAGTTGGCTTCAACCCTCATCTGCATATGAAAAGAGAAAAGGGGCTTGCAGGGCATGGCGGCCTTTTGCGGCGCTTGGATGACCCCTAGTTCGCATTAAACACCTCCACCCTCATTCGGTGTGGGGCTCATGTTGGCTATGCCCCAGCCCCTGAAGCATTCAAGCTGATTTCTTGCAGCAGCTGGGCACTGTAACAGCTCCAGAGTTGCTCTGTAAGGCAAGTAAAAGGGTGTGGGCCCTGCAGCACTACCTGTAGTTCGCATTGTGCGTTGGAAGGCACAAAGTAAGCAGACGGGAGAAGTCAGGATAGTGCGCAAGGGCATAGAAGGGAGCGGCTCAAGAAAAGAGAAGTGGAAACAGACAGCAAACTAGGCTGGAGAGAGACCTGAGACAAAGAGATCTGAATTATATGAGAGCCGACCAGGGGAAACACAAATTATGCAGTCAAGTTTCCCACATTTGGGGAAATCAAAGGGGCAGCACACCCAGAGTGCAATGGGTGAGCCTTGCCCTGGGAGAAGCACCTACATGATCATAGTATCTCACCTGGCAGGTAAGTAGGAGTTGGGCTAGAGCTGGGGAGGGTCGCTGCTCGGGCACCCCCCTGTCAAGTGAAGGAGATCCAACTGAGGCAGCACAAGGGAACTCTCGAAAGAAGAACAAGGCTAGAGGAAGATCTGAGACAAAGAAATCTGACTTTTACCAGAGCTGACCAGAGGAAAGCACAAACACAGTCCCCCACTACCACAAATAATGCAGTCGAGTTTCCCACATTTGGGGAAATCACAGGGGTCATCATACCCAGAATGCAATGAATGAACCTCACCCTGGGAGAACAATCTTCATGACCATGATATCTCCTATGCAAAATAAGTATGATTTGGGATAGGGCTGGGGAGGGCCGCTGCTCAGGCACATCTCTGTCAAGTAAAGGCGATTCAACTGAGGCAGCACAAGGGAACTCTCATCTGGGGACAACAACTGCAGGGAGAACACATATTTTCAGATGAACATGGGAGGGCAGAAGGCTGCCTAATACTGAAGCACCCCCAAACAACAAACCAAATGCAACAACTAGTGCAAGCATTCCTGGGGGAAGGCCTGCAGCAGATGGATTTGCATATGGTGATGTCATCCAAGCAGTGGGTCAAAATTGGCTTCAACCCTCGTCTGCATATGAAAAGAAAAAAGGGATGTGCAGGGCATGGCGGCCTTTTGCAGCGCTTGCATGACCCCTAATTCGCATTAAACACCTCCACCCTCCTTCGGTGTGGGGCTCATGTTGGCTATGCCCCAGCACCTGAAGCATTCAAGCTGATTTCTTGCAGCAGCTGGGCACTGTAACAGCTCCAGAGCTGCTCTGTAAGGCAACTAAAAGGGTGTGGGCCCTGCAGCACTACCTGTAGTTCGCATTGTGCGTTGGAAGGCACAAAGTAAGCAGACGGGAGAAGTCAGGATAGTGCGCAAGGGCATAGAAGGGAGCGGTTCAAGAAAAGAGAAGTGGAAACAGACAGCAAACTAGGCTGGAGAGAGACCTGAGACAAAGAGATCTGAATTTTACGAGAGCCGACCAGAGGAAACACAAATTATGCAGTCAAGTGTCCCACATTTGGGGAAATCGCAGGAGCAGCACACCAAGAGTGCAATGGGTGAGCCTTGCCCTGGGAGAAGCACCTTCCTGATCATAGTATCTCACCTGGCAGGTAAGTAGGAGTTGGGCTAGAGCTGGGGAGGGTTGCTGCTCGGGCACCCCCCTGTCAAGTGAAGGAGATCCAACTGAGGCAGCACAAGGGAACTCTCGAAAGAAGAACAAGGCTAGAGGAAGATCTGAGACAAAGAAATCTGACTTTTACCAGAGCTGACCAGAGGAAAGCACAAACACAGTCCCCCTCTACCACAAATAATGCAGTCGAGTTTTCCACATTTGGGGAAATCACAGGGGTCATCATACCCAGAATGCAATGAATGAACCTCACCCTGGGAGAACAATCTTCATGACCATGATATCTCCTATGCAAAATAAGTATGATTTGGGATAGGGCTGGGGAGGGCCGCTGCTCAGGCACATCTCTGTCAAGTAAAGGCGATTCAACTGAGGCAGCACAAGGGAACTCTCATCTGGGGACAACAACTGCAGGGAGAACACATATTTTCAGATGAACATGGGAGGGCAGAAGGCTGCCTAATACTGAAGCACCCCCAAACAACAAACCAAATGCAACAACTAGTGCAAGCATTCCTGGGGGAAGGCCTGCAGCAGATGGATTTGCATATGGTGATGTCATCCAAGCAGTGGGTCAAAATTGGCTTCAACCCTCGTCTGCATATGAAAAGAAAAAAGGGATGTGCAGGGCATGGCGGCCTTTTGCAGCGCTTGCATGACCCCTAATTCGCATTAAACACCTCCACCCTCCTTCGGTGTGGGGCTCATGTTGGCTATGCCCCAGCACCTGAAGCATTCAAGCTGATTTCTTGCAGCAGCTGGGCACTGTAACAGCTCTAGAGCTGCTCTGTAAGGCAACTAAAAGGGTGTGGGCCCTGCAGCACTACCTGTAGTTCGCATTGTTCGTTGGAAGGCACAAAGTAAACAGACGGGAGAAGTCAGGATAGTGCGCAAGGGCATAGAAGGGAGCGGTTCAAGAAAAGAGAAGTGGAAACAGACAGCAAACTAGGCTGGAGAGAGACCTGAGACAAAGAGATCTGAATTTTACGAGAGCCGACCAGAGGAAACACAAATTATGCAGTCAAGTGTCCCACATTTGGGGAAATCGCAGGAGCAGCACACCCAGAGTGCAATGGGTGAGCCTTGCCCTGGGAGAAGCACCTTCCTGATCATAGTATCTCACCTGGCAGGTAAGTAGGAGTTGGGCTAGAGCTGGGGAGGGTCGCTGCTCGGGCACCCCCCTGTCAAGTGAAGGAGATCCAACTGAGGCAGCACAAGGGAACTCTCGAAAGAAGAACAAGGCTAGAGGAAGATCTGAGACAAAGAAATCTGACTTTTACCAGAGCTGACCAGAGGAAAGCACAAACACAGTCCCCCTCTACCACAAATAATGCAGTCGAGTTTTCCACATTTGGGGAAATCACAGGGGTCATCATACCCAGAATGCAATGAATGAACCTCACCCTGGGAGAACAATCTTCATGACCATGATATCTCCTATGCAAAATAAGTATGATTTGGGATAGGGCTGGGGAGGGCCGCTGCTCAGGCACATCTCTGTCAAGTAAAGGCGATTCAACTGAGGCAGCACAAGGGAACTCTCATCTGGGGACAACAACTGCAGGGAGAACATATATTTTCAGATGAACATGGGAGGGCAGAAGGCTGCCTAATACTGAAGCACCCCCAAACAACAAACCAAATGCAACAACTAGTACAAGCATTCCTGGGGGAAGGCCTGCAGCAGATGGATTTGCATATGGTGATGTCATCCAAGCAGTGGGTCAAAGTTGGCTTCAACCCTCGTCTGCATATGAAAAGAAAAAAGGGATGTGCAGGGCATGGCGTCCTTTTGTGGCGCTTGGATGACCCTTAATTCGCATTAAACATCTCCACCCTCCTTCGGTGTGGGGCTCATGTTGGCTATGCCCCAGCCCGTGAAGCATTCAAGATGATTTCTTGCAGCAGCTGGGCACTGTAACAGCTCCAGAGCTGTTCTGTAAAGCATGTAAAAGGGTGTGGGCCCTGCAGCACTACCTGTAGTATGCATTGTGCGTTGGAAGGCACAAAGTAAGCAGACGGGAGAGGTCAGGATAGTGCGCAAGGGCATAGAAGGGAGCGGCTCAAGAAAAGAGAAGTGGAAACAGACAGCAAACTAGGCTGGAGAAAGACCTGAGACAAAGAGATCTGAATTATACGAGAGCCGACCAGAGGAAACACAAATTATGCAGTCAAGTTTCCCACATTTGGGGAAATCGCAGGAGCAGCACACCCAGAGTGCAATGGGTGAGCCTTGCCCTGGGAGAAGCACCTTCCTGATCATAGTATCTCACCTGGCAGGTAAGTAGGAGTTGGGCAAGAGCTGGGGAGGGTCGCTGCTCGGGCACCCGCCTGTCAAGTGAAGGAGATCCAACTGAGGCAGCACAAGGGAACTCTCGAAAGAAGAACAAGGCTAGAGGAAGATCTGAGACAAAGAAATCTGACTTTTACCAGAGCTGAGCAGAGGAAAGCACAAACACAGTCCCCCACTACCACAAATAATGCAGTCGAGTTTCCCACATTTGGGGAAATCACAGGGGTCAGCATACCCAGAATGCAATGAATGAACCTCACCCTGGGAGAACAATCTTCATGACCATGGTATCTCCTATGCAAAATAAGTATGATTTGGGATAGGGCTGGGGAGGGCCGCTGCTCAGGCACATCTCTGTCAAGTAAAGGAGATTCAACTGAGGCAGCACAAGGGAACTCTTATCTGGGGACAACAACTGCAGGGAGAACACATATTTTCAGATGAACATGGGAGGGCAGAAGGCTGCCTAATACTGAAGCACCCCCAAACAACAAACCAAATGCAACAACTAGTGCAAGCATTCCTGGGGGAAGACCTGCAGCAGATGGATTTGCATATGGTAATGTCATCCAAGCAGTGGGTCAAAGTTGGCTTCAACCCTCGTCTGCATATGAAAAGAAAAAAGGGATGTGCAGGGCATGGTGTCCTTTTGTGGCGCTTGGATTACCCCTCCTTCGGTGTGGGGCTCATGTTGGCTATGCCCCAGCCCCTGAAGCATTCAAGATGATTTCTTGCAGCAGCTGGGCACTGTAACATCTCCAGAGTTGCTCTGTAAAGCATGTAAAAGGGTGTGGGCCCTGCAGCACTACCTGTAGTATGCATTGTGCGTTGGAAGGCACAAAGTAAGCAGACGGGAGAGGTCAGGATCGTGCGCAACTGCATAGAAGGGAGCGGCTCAAGAAAAGAGAAGTGGAAACAGACAGCAAACTAGGCTGGAGAAAGACCTGAGACAAAGAGATCTGAATTATATGAGAGCCGACCAGAGGAAACACAAATTATGCAGTCAAGTGTCCCACATTTGGGGAAATCGCAGGAGCAGCACACCCAGAGTGCAATGGGTGAGCCTTGCCCTGGGAGAAGCACCTTCCTGATCATAGTATCTCACCAGGCAGGTAAATAGGAGTTGGGCTAGAGCTGGGGAGGGTCGCTGCTCGTGCACCCCCCTGTCAAGTGAAGGAGATCCAACTGAGGCAGCACAAGGGAACTCTCGAAAGAAGAACAAGGCTAGAGGAAGATCTGAGACAAAGAAATCTGACTTTTACCAGAGCTGACCAGAGGAAAGCACAAACACAGTCCCCCACTACCACAAATAATGCAGTCGAGTTTCCCACATTTGGGGAAATCACAGGGGTCAGCATACCCAGAATGCAATGAATGAACCTCACCCTGGGAAAACAATCTTCATGACCATGGTATCTCCTATGCAAAATAAGTATGATTTGAGATAGGGCTGGGGAGGGCCGCTGCTCAGGCACATCTCTGTCAAGTAAAGGAGATTCAACTGAGGCAGCACAAGGGAACTCTCATCTGGGGACAACAACTGCAGGGAGAACACATATTTTCAGATGAACATGGGAGGGCAGAAGGCTGCCTAATACTGAAGCACCCCCAAACAACAAACCAAATGCAACAACTAGTGCAAGCATTCCTGGGGGAAGGCCTGCAGCAGATTGATTTGCATATGGTAATGCCATCCAAGCAGTGGGTCAAAGTTGGCTTCAACCCTCGTCTGCATATGAAAAGAGAAAAGGGGCGTGCAGGGCATGGCGGCCTTTTGCGGCGCTTGGATGACCCCTAGTTCGCATTAAACACCTCCACCCTCCTTCGGTGTGGGGCTCATGTTGGCTATGCCCCAGCCCCTGAAGCATTCAAGCTGATTTCTTGCAGCAGCTGGGCACTGTAACAGCCCTAGAGCTGCTCTGTAAGGCAAGTAAAAGGGTGTGGGCCCTGCAGTACTACCTGTAGTTTGCATTGTGCATTGGAAAGCACAAAGTAAGCAGACGGGAGAAGTCAGGATAGTGCGGAGGGCTGGGTCAGTTGATTGTGGGCGAGTTTGTAAGCCATTGGCGGTGGCAGCGGGTATCGGCTCAGAGGCAGTAGCGGGCATTGGCTAAGGGTCATCGGCAGGATTCGGCGGACATTATGGCTGTAGTGCCTCACTAGCCACTGACCTCACCGCACGCCACTGTGGGACAGATGTAACATGCAGAGAGAGGTAGATTTGGGAGGGGGAATGTCCTAGCATAACTGTTAATTGCAGTGTAATACTGTAATTCAGCTGTGCAGCATTTGTGGCTAAATGTCAAAGAAGCCAGTATTTACCCTGCATGCAAAACAATAAATGTATTTGAACATACCTCCCAACTATCCCAATTTTTGCAGGACAGTCACTTTTTTGGGGAATGTCCAGCTAACCCAAACAACCCCCCCCCCCCTTCCCATGGGGAAGGGGGGGGGGGTGGAAGGCTCCCTGTAGCTTGTTGCTCTGCAAATATGCACATTGTGGGTAATTCAGACCTGATCGCTAGGGTGTGTTTTTTGCATCCCTGTAATCAGGTAGTTGTCGCCTACAGCGGAAGGGAAAATTTGCTGTGCAGGTGTGTGATCACATGTGCACAAGAGCTGCACAGCTCAGCACTTACTCAGCCATTGAGGTGACGTCACAAATCCTCCCACAAAACGCCGGGTCCCTCCAGTGTTTTTCCGGACACTCCCTAGACACATTCAGTTGCCACCCACACAAACACCCTCTTCTTGTCAATCTTCTTGTGATCTCCGGACCGTCGCACTTACGCATTGTGGCGCATACGCATGTGCAATGCAAACCAGATTGCCCGCTGGGTGAAAATAAATTGAAGCGATCTGGTCTGAATAAGCCTCAATCTCTATTCACGGGAGACAGAGGGGCTGGGGCATGGCCAGCAGCTCACAGAGCACCTATAATGACAAAAATGGGAGACATGGCTCATGATCGCGATATACCTGCGAAGGTACGCCCTCTACTGATTGACAGGCTGAGGCATTCGTATTTTCTGCGGGGCACCCGGAGAAAATGTAGGCACACGCACAGGATGGACCCTGCGTATATGCCCCCATCCTCTTCATAGTTTTTGCGGTTGGAACGCGTATTACGATCCAAACTGAATTAGGCCCTATGTCTTATATACACGAGCAGTGTGAAAACATCAATCGATGGGGGTAATTCCAAGTTGATCGCAGCAGGAATTTTGTTAGCAGTTGGGCAAAACCATGTGTACTGCAGGGGAGGCAGATATAACATGTGCAGAAAGAGTTAGATTTGGGTGAGTTATTTTGTTTCTGTGCAGGGTAAGCCCCACACATTAATGCCCTTTGGAACATATTATGTCACTCACCACAATATCTGTGATACACTATGCCCTACAGTAAAGCTTCTAATTACTTTTACAAAAACTGCTCAATGCCAAGAGTTTCACGTGCTGGGTGTCATGCTCATTGCCAGGGGTTTCACTCTCTGGGTGTCATGCTCATTGCCAGGGGGAACGCAGTAGGGGGTGTTATATAGTAAGCATCACTATGGCATAGTATATAGCATTATATATATTGTGAGCACTGGTGATGTTGAGTGCAGTAGAGCTGCTGCTGGGTAATTACAATTTACTACAACCACCAATATATTCTGCTGCACTATATATATGCAAAGCTAATTCTGCTGGGTAATTACAATTGACTACAACCACCAATATATTCTGCTGCACTATATCTATATTTGCAAAGCTAATTCTGCTGGGTAATTACAATTGACTACAACCACCAATATATTCTGCTGCACTATATCTATATATGAAAAGCTAATTCTGCTGGGTAATGCAAATTGAAACATTATTGCATAGTATGTGATTTTTAAGTACTTTTTTAAAGTTTTGAATGATATAGACCCAGTTTAATCTTTGTGGAATGCCTGGTTGTTGTTTTTAAGGTAATTTATTGCCTGGCATTTGAGGGGGTGGGGTGTGGTTACAGATTTCAATTATTGGTTTCACTTGTAATAGTCTTCTACTTAAGTCCAATGGTGTAGGCTGTGCAAAGCCGTTTGGCTGTGCATTTATTGATCCAAGCGTGCATTTTTTTCAAAGCGTGATAAAATTGACACATAACAGCAGCGTTCAATCAGCGTTAATTTATCTTCAGCTGATATCGATTGTGAATTGACGTTTCTTCTCTTCTTGTCACCTACAGGTAATTACAATTGACTACAACCACCAATATATTCTGCTGCACTATATCTATATATGCAAAGCTAATTCTGCTGGGTAATGCAAATTGAAACATTATTGCATAGTATGTGATTTTTAAGTACTTTTTTAAAGTTTTGAATGATATAGACCCAGTTTAATCTTTGTGGAATGCCTGGTTGTTGTTTTTAAGGTAATTTATTGCCTGGCATTTGAGGGGGTGGGGTGTGGTTACAGATTTCAATTATTGGTTTCACTTGTAATAGTCTTCTACTTAAGTCCAATGGTGTAGGCTGTGCAAAGCCATTTGGCTGTGCATTTATTGATCTAAGCGTGCATTTTTATCAAAGCGTGATAAAATTGACACATAACAACATTGTTCAATCAGCGTTCAATCGAAGTGAAAAAGAAGGAAAACAGAAGCACACCAATCTAACAAAACAAAGAAAACTGAAGAACTAATAACAAATGTGAGTCACTTACTCCTCAGATCACTCACCTCCTGATTGTTGCATCTGATTACATAGCACAGAACTACCTTACTTGGACATTTCATAAACCATCCATTTCACCTACAAATGCCTGTATCTGTATTATTGTAATTTTGTTTTTTAAGCACAGCTGCACCAATGCAATTTTACCTGCAAACACTTAAAACATCTAACATAATTACCATTGCTTCTTAAACCTCTCACAATCCTTTCATTTCTTACACTCCAAATACATTTCTGCACCCACTTTATCTACGCTTTTGACTCATTTCATACTAAATCTACACCCCTTGAGCCTACACTGCTTTTCTCACCTGCATTTCTGCAATTCTTCTGCTCGGATTGCCTTACAGTCTCCTCTCCTACTTCCACTACTTCAACCTATTTACCTACTTAACACTATGTCAAGGTTTTCTTATACTCCCCACATCACTCAGTGTCTACCTAATAATGTATCTTTATCCTTCCCCACTAGTCTCCTCCACCTCCTCCTCTCTCCCCTCCTCTGTCTCCCCTCCATCCCTCTGTTTCCTTCCCCCACCTTTCCTGTTACCCCACTTTCATTCACCTCTGCCCCATGGTCCTGCTACCCCACAACTCAGCCCTGCTCCCTCTCTCCCTTCCCTGTCACCTCCCCACACCCCCATCCACATCACACTGACCTCCCTCCCTGCCCACCTCCTGCAGTTTCCCCTCCTAGCTCAGGCACCCGTACCATCACTACTCTCTCATCATCCCTGCCCTCAAAGTTAATCCCACCTCATCGCTACAGCAACCCTGAAAATCTAATTCACATCTCTCCCACAAACTCATACCCCCTATCCTGTGCCCTCTGGAATGCCAGATCTGTTTGTAACAAACTGGTCCCCACTCATGACCTTTTCATTTCCAACTCCCTACACCTACTAGCCATTACTGAAACTTGGATTATGCCCTCTGACACTACTTCTGCTGCTGCTCTCTCTGCTGGGGGCCTTACATTCACACACACACCCCGACCTGGGGGTCGCCATGGGGGTGGTGTTGGGGTCCTTTTACCTTCTAGTTACTCCTACCAACTCATACCACCAGAACCATCCCTTATATTCTCTACATTTGAGGTCCACACCATATGCCTCTTCCAACCAGTCCATCTTAGAGTAGCTGTCATTTACCGGCCCCCTGGCACTGCTTCCAAATTCATCGACAACTTTGCTTCCTGGCTTCCTCACTTCCTCTCTTCTGACATTCCCACCATTATCCTAGGCGATTTCAACATCCCTATTGACATCCCCACACAATCCCCTGCCTCTAAACTCCTTAACCTCACCTCTTCACTTGGTCTCTCCCAGTGGACCTCCTCACCCTCCCATGTGAATGGGAGCTCACTGGATCTGGTCTTCACTCACCGCTGTGATATTTCTGATTTTTCCAACTCTCCATTTCCCCTCTCTGACCACCACCTGCTCTCCTTCAACCTATCTCTCTCGACTTCCCATCTCTACCTCCTAAGGCTACCATCACTAAGCGTAACATTGAAGCTATTGACACCACATTCCTTTCCTCCCTGTTTGACTCACTTCTCTCTCCTATTCTCTCTCTCTCATGCCCTGAACAAGCCACTTCCACATACAATGCTTCCCTTACTTCTGCTCTTGACTCTGTTGCTCCAGCAACCACTATTCACCCTTGCAAATTAACACCTCAACCCTGGCACACCAAATGCACCAGATATCTGCAAAAATGCTCATGTACTGCTGAGCGACACTGGAGGAAATCACGCTCTAAGGCAGACTTCCTCCATTTCAAACTTATGCTCTCATCCTTCAGTGCTGCCCTTTCTCTTGCTAAACAGTCATACTTCAAGAACCTCATCTCCTCCCAGTCTTCCAACCCCCGGCGCCTCTTTGCCACTCTCAACTCACTCCTCTGCCCACCTCCACCTCGTCTCCCTTCCTCACTCTCTGCTCTTGACTTTGCCACTTACTTCACATCCAAAATTGACTCCATACGTCAGGACATCACATCACACCAGACTATCAGTAACCAGCCTTCTCCCATCCCTTACCAACCCTCCCCATCCCTCGCACCAACTCTGTCATCTTTCTCCCATGCATCTGGAGAGGAAGTCATGGCCCTCATTCGTTCCTGTCCCCTCACCACCTCCCCACTTGACCCTATCCCCTCCTGCCTCCTTTGCCACCTCTCTTCTTCTGCTTGTTCCCATCTTTCCCACCTTCTCAATCTCTCCCTCTCATCAGGCACTGTCCCCTCTGCCTTCAAGCACGCTCTCATCTCTCCTATTCTTAAAAAACCTACCCTTGATCCAAACACTCTCTCCAACTACCGACCCATCTCTCTCCTCCCTTTTGCCTCCAAACTCCTTGAGCGTATTGTCTACAACCGCCTTACTTCCTTTCTTTCCTCACACTCACTGCTTGACCCATTCCAGTCTGGCTTCCGTCCTCTCCACTCCACTGAAACTGCCCTTACAAAAGTATGCAATGACCTCCATGCTGCTAAATCTAAGGGACACTACTCTCTACTTATTCTACTTGATCTATCTGCTGCTTTTGACACTGTGGACCATCCTCTCCTACTGCAAATCCTTCACTCCATTGGTCTGCGTAACACTGCCCTCTCTTGGTTGTCGTCCTACCTTTCTGACCGTTCATTCTCTGTCTCCTCTCATGACTCCACCTCCCCCTCACTTCCACTAACTGTAGGGGTACCCCAAGGTTCTGTCCTTGGTCCTCTTCTCTTCTCTCTCTATACGTCCTCACTAGGTAAGCTCATTAGTTCTTTTGGTTTCCAATATCATCTCTATGCTGATGACATTCAAATCTATCTTTCCTCTCCAGACCTCTCCCCTACTCTCCTCACTCGTATCTCCAACTGTCTCTCTGCTATCTCTTCCTGGATGTCCCAGCGCTTTCTTAAACTTAACATGTCTAAGACCGAGCTGATCATCTTCCCTCCCTCCCGCATAATCTCACCTCCTACAATCTCATTATCTATTGATGGCACTACTATCTCCTCTACCCCCCAAGCGCGCTGTCTTGGAGTAATCCTTGACTCCTCCCTCTCCTTCAAACCACACATTCAGCACCTCTCACAAACCTGCCGTTTTCATCTAAAAAATATTTCCAGGATCAGACCCTTTCTGACCCAGGATGCTACTAAGACTCTTATCCACTCACTGGTCATCTCCAGACTGGACTGCTGTAATCTCTTCCTGACTGGCATTCCTGACAAATACCTCTCTCCACTCCAATCTATCCTCAATGCTGCTGCCCGGCTCATTTTCCTCACCAAACGCACTACGTCCACCTCTCCTCTCTTACTAGTCCTTCACTGGCTCCCCTTCCCTTTCAGAATCCATTTCAAGCTTCTCACACTTGCTTACAAAGCCCTCACCCACTCCTCTCCCATCTACATCTCTGATCTTATCTCGCTTTACACTCCCACCCGTCCTCTTCGCTCTGCTAATGCACACCGACTCTCCTGCCTACGGATTACTTCCTCCCACTCCTACCTCCAAGATTTTTCACGTGCTGCACCACTTCTCTGGAATTCCCTACCTCTCCCCCTCAGACTCTCCACCTCTCTACAAAACTTCAAACGGGCTCTCAAGACCCACTTCTTCACCAAACCCAGCCAAATCTTATCCTAAACCTCTGTTCCATGCTCTCTATGTACCCCATCTGTCTCACCCCTGTCTGTCTACCCCTCCCTTTTAGAATGTAAGCTCTCACGAGCAGGGCCCTCTTCCCTCATGTGCTTACTCTTTTCTTACTTTAATAATCTTCAGCTGCACCAAATCCAGCAGTCTTCTGCCACCTGATACTTATTCCAGTGTCATCTGCTGATGTAGCTATGTTTATTTACCCTGTACTTGTCCTATATTGTCGTCAACTGTAAGTTGCTGTTTTCCTGTTTGATTATTTGTTTATGTACTCTGTAATTGGGCACTGCGGAACCCTTGTGGCGCCATATAAATAAAGGATAATAATAATAATAAATAATATAATATATAGCAGTACGGTACAGTAGGCCACTGCTCTACCTACCTCTGTGTCGTCAAGTATACTATCCATCCATACCTGTGGTGCATTTTAGAAAAAAACATGTCTCGGCAGAGCAATCTATAAATCCATCATTTTTCAGACAGCAACAGTGGGTATTGTAATAGTCACCCAATCCATCACTTTTATAGGGTTACATGCACCCACATGCTACAGCCTGTCTCAATAATTTTACTGTCACGCTGTGTGTGTTTGTGTTTTTATTTGGGTATTTTTTGTTGTTGTAGAACTACAGGTACCAGCAAGCCCGTTATTTCCCCGCCTGCTGGTACTTGAGGTTCTCCAAGTACCAGCAAGCGGGGGAGGCTTGCTGGGCCTTGTAGTTCCACAACGAAAAAACAATATTCTTTTTTTACACACATGGCTATCAGCCCGGCACCCACCACCCAGGGGTGCTGGGGACAGCCTCGGGCTTCACCCCTGGCCCTTGGGTGCCTCGAGGGGAGGAACCTCTTGATTTAAGGGGTCCCCACTCCTCCAGGGAACCCCGGCCAGGGGTGACTAGTTGGAGGGGTAATGCCAGGGCCGCAGGGACCTACATAAAAGTGTCCCCCGGCTGTGGCATTATCTCTCTGGCTAGTGGAGCCCGGTGCTGGTTTTAAAAATATGGGGGACCCCTACATCTATTGTCCCACGTATTTTTGGAACCTGGACCGGTCTAAGAGCCCGGTGCTGGTTGTCTAAATACGGGGAACCCCTGTCCAATTTTTCCCCCAGTATTTAAATAACCAGGACCGGCTCAAAGAGCCCGAGGCTGGTTATACTAAGGAGGGGGGACCTCACGCATTTTTTTTTAACCCATTCAGACCCTTCTCCTTTAAGTTAATTGAAGCCCTGGACAACAAAATTGCATTCATGTCCTCCTCCCTCACCCTTCCCAGTCCCAAACACTCATTTTTTTTTCTTTAAAAATTTATAATATATAACGAGAACAATGAGCAGGCAGGCAGCGGGCATTGGCGGCATCGGACTGAGATAGAAATTAGTGGTGGAGGGCTGGGTCAGTTGATTGTGGGCGAGTTTGTAAGCCATTGGCGGTGGCAGCGGGTATCGGCTCAGAGGCAGTAGCGGGCATTGGCTAAGGGTCATCGGCAGGATTCGGCGGACATTATGGCTGTAGTGCCTCACTAGCCACTGACCTCACCGCACGCCACTGTGGGACAGATGTAACATGCAGAGAGAGGTAGATTTGGGAGGGGGAATGTCCTAGCATAACTGTTAATTGCAGTGTAATACTGTAATTCAGCTGTGCAGCATTTGTGGCTAAATGTCAAAGAAGCCAGTATTTACCCTGCATGCAAAACAATAAATGTATTTGAACATACCTCCCAACTATCCCAATTTTTGCAGGACAGTCACTTTTTTGGGGAATGTCCAGCTAACCCAAACAACCCCCCCCCCTTCCCATGGGAAAGGGGGGGGGGGGTGGAAGGCTCCCTGTAGCTTGTTGCTCTGCAAATATGCACATTGTGGGTAATTCAGACCTGATCGCTAGGGTGTGTTTTTTGCATCCCTGTAATCAGGTAGTTGTCGCCTACAGCGGAAGGGAAAACTTGCTGTGCAGGTGTGTGATCACATGTGCACAAGAGCTGCACAGCTCAGCACTTACTCAGCCATTGAGGTGACATCACAAATCCTCCCACAAAACGCCGGGTCCCTCCAGTGTTTTTCCGGACACTCCCTAGAAACATTCAGTTGCCACCCACACAAACACCCTCTTCTTGTCAATCTTCTTGTGATCTCCGGACCGTCGCACTTACGCATTGTGGCGCATATGCATGTGCAGTGCAAACCAGATTGCCCGCTGGGTGAAAATAAATTGAAGCAATCTGGTCTGAATAAGCCTCAATCTCTATTCACGGGAGACAGAGGGGCTGGGGCATGGCCAGCAGCTCACAGAGCACCTATAATTACAAAAATGGGAGACATGGCTCATGATCGCGATATACCTGCGAAGGTACGCCCTCTACTGATTGACAGGCAGAGGCATTCGCATTTTCTGCGGGGCACCCGGAGAAAATGTAGGCACACGCACAGGATGGACCCTGCGTATATGCCCCCATCCTCTTCATAGTTTTTGCGGTTGGAACGCGTATTACGATCCAAACTGAATTAGGCCCTATGTCTTATATACACGAGCAGTGTGAAAACATCAATCGATGGGGGTAATTCCAAGTTGATCGCAGCAGGAATTTTGTTAGCAGTTGGGCAAAACCATGTGTACTGCAGGGGAGGCAGATATAACATGTGCAGAAAGAGTTAGATTTGGGTGAGTTATTTTGTTTCTGTGCAGGGTAAATACTGACTGCTTTATTTTTACACTGCAAATTAGATTGCAGATTGAACACACCACACCCAAATCTAACTCTCTCTGCACATGTTAAATCTGCCTTCCCTGCAGTGCACATAGGTGGTCATTCCGAGTTGTTCGCTCGGTAATTTTCTTCGCATCGCAGCGATTTTCCGCTTAATGCGCATGCGCAATGTTCACACTGCGACTGCGCCAAGTAAATTTGCTATGCAGTTAGGAATATTACTCACGGTTTTTTCATCGTTCTGGTGATCATAATGTGATTGACAGGAAGTGGGTGTTTCTGGGCGGAAACAGGCCGTTTTAGGGGCGTGTGGGAAAAAATGCTACCGTTTCTGGGAAAAACGCGGGAGTGGCTGGAGAAACGGAGGAGTGTCTGGGCGAACGCTGGGTGTGTTTGTGACGTCAAATCAGGAACGACAAGCACTGAACTGATCGCACTGGCAGAGTAAGTCTCGAGCTACTCAGAAACTGCACAGAGATGTCTTATCGCAATATTGCAAATCTTTCGTTCGCAATTTTAAGATGCTAAGATTCACTCCCAGTAGGCGGCAGCTTAGCGTGTGCAATGCTGCTAAAAGCAGCTTGCGAGCGAACAACTCGGAATGAGGGCCATGGGGGGTAATTCTGAGTTGATCGCAGCAGGATTTTTGTTAGCAGTTGGGCAAAACCATGTGCACTGCATTTACGAACAGATGATTTTTTATATAAATTTTAAAATGTTAGTAAATGTGTGTTTTTTTTTCAACCTGGAAGCCCAACATCGATTAAGATCGATCTTAAATAGACCCCTGGGTTTTAAGGATAACCATGGTTGAGTCCAATGGTTAATTCACATTGACCGAAGTTCTAATTAAGTCACCTGTGCTCAAGCATGATATCCTTAAAATCTGGATTGCAATGACAGCATTTTGGAACTATGCCTAAGGGTTTAATTTTTACATTTATCCACTGACAATAAATCTACCTACAATATCCCTGTAACTGTTATGATTACAGTATTTCACTAAATAATTTAATTTGCTGAACCTTCTGTAAAAAGAAATATTAAGCTGCTGTAATTCCCAGATGCAGAAAATTTGTTAGCTAGTGGGCAAAACCATGTGCACTGCAGGGTTGGGGGCAGATATAACATTTGCAGAGAGATTTAGGTGGGTTATATTGTTTGTGTGCAGGGTAAATACTGGCTGTTTTGTTTTTACACTGCAATTTAGATTTCAGTTTGAACACACCGCACCAAAATCTAACTCTCTCTGCACATATTATACACCCCCCCCCCTGCAGTGTACATGGTTTTAGCTAATAAATTTGCTGCTGTGATCAGATCTGAGTTAAGCCCTATGTATTTGGCACTGGCAAAGGGTTAGAGGCCTTGCTGTAGAGCTCACACCTTTCTTATCATGCATTGTAATATTTCCTATGTCCTGATGTTGTGCTCTCTGCTCCATCCAAGTAAACAGCAATGTAGCATGGCTATCAAAGAGCGTGAAGATTGCAGATTTCCTGGGATTAATGCTAAGGAATGCTATTCCAAAGGCTGCTGCTTTAATTCAAGTGTCACTGGGGTTAAATGGTGTTTTTACCTTAAAAACACAGGTAGAGTATATAGTACAGTGGTAAAGTGGGAGCATGTAGTGCTATTGATTACAGATTTGATGGAGCTTAAACATGGATAAGGTCCATGGCTCTAAGAGTTTATCTTGTGTATCCTTTATTTTTAGTCATGGTCAGATAAGATTAGAAAATACCATTTAAGTGGAAATTTCCTGTTAGCTGTTTTTCAGTTTGCTCAACTGTCTGATTAACTTGTCCTAAAAAAGGACCAAAGGAGCTAAATTGCCCTGTGATCTAGCTAAATTGCCCCAGTTAAAAAAAAAAAAAAAACTAAGCTGCTGTAATTCCTGGATGTTTCCTTACTGCATCAACAGGAAGTGACAAGAAACAATGTAATGTGGAACCGTACAGCAGAAGGGATTGCGGCTACCCCACAATAAGTGCAGCGGAATGTAAGCAGAGGAATTGTTGCTTTGACTGCAGCATTCCCGGGGTTAACTGGTGTTTCTTCAAGTCACAAGGTATGGAGCTGCTGTATAGTTACTCGCAAGTCAGTAGTTGTATGATGCTCACACCTGTTAAACTGGATACACACAGAATGCCCTACACAGGGGGTGAAATGAGCACCCCCCCCACCCCCCGTACGCTCAGCACACATCACGCTGTGCTGAGCGGGGGCAGAGATGTGTGCTGAGCAGTTCGCTCAGCACACATCTCTCCCCAAAATCGGGCCGTGAATATGGACCTTTAAACTGGATCCACACTTAGATTATCTGTCCAATTTTTTTTTTCTAGTTGAAACAAAATTATGCTAATATGTGGCAGCAAATGACAATTGACCATTTGCTCACAAACACTGGAAAACATCCAAAAATGGTCATTTAGATAAATTGGTTAAATCCATTTCATTTAGCTAATTTATCCAAACTACCTTTATTGTATCTTTGTGGGTGAATGATGTGTGGGTCAGTGTTGAGGGTGGTGGAGGAGATGGGTAATAGGCACAGCAGGGTGTGGACAGTCAAATAGTGTGCTTAGAGGTTCAGAGTTATTGTATGAGACTCTGGCAACAGTGACTTGATGAGTCCATAGGGTGGGACGCATTAACCTTTTTATGCTATTGAAATAGTTCTCCTCCTGACCGACGCAGTTCCTTGCTCCGAGGTTGGTGTATTGTCCTGTTGCAGCGCCTCTCCACTGTGGTCACAGTGAGCTGTGTGGTGTTGCTGACGCATGCCAATCTCCCCCCAACCTCCCTCTTGCATTTCAGACCTACGTACGCATGATGGGATCTTGTATGATATGCGCGTGTGCTGTAGAGATGAAAGTGGGGGTGAGGAGGCAGATCGTGAGATGGGGAAACTTTGTGGACTGTTAGCGAAGGGGAGCACTGGGCAATCTGAGTTGCAAAGAGGGCAGCAGAAGAGGTTATTGCATGTGCACTGGTGACAGGTCCATCCTTGGTAGCCAGCCTCAGTGGTAAAGGGGTACATGAGCTAGTGTCCCTTGGCCAGCCATGTACCATGGCCACCTCCCTACCTCCTATATATTCTCCCTGATCTGTCACTTTGTTACGGTCTGCTGCTGGCACTGGTGTATCGTCCTGCAGATGCCGTCTCCGCCCATTGCTGTGACTTCCCCCAGAGTTAGCCACACAGAGTGACAGATCTGGGAAAATATATAGGAGATCATTACTTTCACTTGCAGCCTACCTTATTTTTTGCAGCCTAGCATGCTCCTGACCCATTCTCTCACTAATACTTATACAACATTCATGAACTCATCTTAAGGTTTCTTTATTATTCAGTCACACTGTCTTGGATCCAAACCATTTCCTGTGGCATTACAGTCAAACAATTGAGCTATTTACCCTTGCATAGAAAGGTATAATCTAAGCTAGAGAATTCTATTTGGAGCTCACCTTGTACTTTGTGAAGAAATAATCAGCTGTGTGGCTGAGCAGATATATGGAGTGTGTGGCTGCACACTGCATTGATCTGCTGAGTTGCAATGCTAATAATTTTTTTTTGCAAAGTACCAATAGCTTCATTGTGAAGGTGGAAAGAAGGGTGTTACGGCATGGAATGTACAAACTGCGAGACCCTGCTGGTAGCGCCTTTGTCTATTTAGTAGGAAGGGCACGTAACAGCCGGGGGGCAATGGAGGAAGCCCCTTTAGGGCTGGAGCCCGGCGGCAACTGACTCCGTTGTCTCTGGCAGTTCCGCCCCTGGACTAGAGGAATGGTCAAGAACATGGCAACATTTAATGCCAAAAAATGCAAAATCATACACGTCTCAAAAATGCAAAGGCTAACTATAATATTAAGGGCATTATAATGGCAAGAGGAAAGCTATCTAAGTATTACTATTTCAGGTGAGCAATGTAACAAAGCAATAGGAAAGGCAAGTCAGATGCTTGTTTGCATAGGTTAAAGAACCAGTAGCAGAAAAAAGTAATACAGGTTGAGTATCCCATATCCAAATATTCCGAAATACGGAATATTCCGAAATACGGACTTTTTTGAGTGAGACTGAGATAGTGAAACCTTTGTGTTTTGATGGCTCAGTGTACACAAACTTTGTTTAATACTCAAAGTTATTAAAAATATTGTATTAAATGAACTTCAGACTGTGTGTATAAGGTGTATATGAAACATAAATGAATTCTGTGAATGTACACACACTTTGTTTAATGCACAAAGTTATAAAAAATATTGGCTAAAATGACCTTCAGGCTGTGTGTATAAGGTGTATATGAAACATAAATGCCTTCTGTGCTTAGATTTAGGTCCCATCACCATAATATCTCGTTATGGTATGTAATTATTCCAAAATACAGAAAAATCTGATATCCAAAATTCCTCTGGTCCCAAGCATTTTGGATAAGGGATACTCAACCTGCCACTGTATGCCACTGCCTACAGGTCAATGCCACTGTATAGGTCCTTGGTACAGCCACATTTAGAATCCTGTGTTCAGTTCCAGAAGCCATATCTCCAGAAGGCTGTAAATACATTAGGGCAACTAAAATTGTGCATGGCCTACATCACAAAACTTACCTGGAAATACTAAAAAATGTTGATGTGTATAGTTTGGAGAAGGGAAGAGGGAACATACAGTAATAGAAACATTTAAATATATAGGGAGGAATGTAATAGGGTGTGAGAATCAGAAAGTGAGAGATTTTGTGTTTTTTCCTGTTGTTTTTTTTTTTTTTATTGTTTGTTTTTTAAAGTGGCAATCCTTTAGATGGCAAAACCAGGTTGATATTTGCCATGTAAAGGATTGCCACCGTGGGCATGTGTAGAAGGGGCACTGCTACTGTTGGCATTATGTGTGTAAGCTGCACTGATATGGTGGTTATGTGTATAAAGGGCACTGCGACTGTGGGTATTATTATTATTATTACATGCGGTGTAATGACAATAAGTGCTACTGTGTGGCATATTTTGATTTGGGGTGCTATTGTGTGGCCATGCCCCTTCCTTGTGATACCACACCTTCTTTTTTTAAGGAGCGCACTGTCCCTTTATTAAGTATTGGAGAGAGGGCCCAAATTAATAGTTTGCAGGGAGGCGCCAAACACCCTAGCACTGGCCCTTTGGTAGGGGACAGGATTTGCTTCTGCTTGTGCACATATGTTATGATTGCCAGCCAACAGCACTGGTTTTGCCTATAACACTAACTATAAATATTTTGAATTGGTCCTGGACCACCAATCCAAGGCACCCCTGCAAGTGTCCTGAGGCACCCCAGGGTGCAGTTTGAGAACCACTGGTCTAGTGAGTACCCAGGATAATTATTGTAGCTGGTCTGCGGGTAACAGCTCTCAGATCCACTTCTAGAAAAAATGCAGCAATGTGATTTGAGTGACAAACTGCAGAGATGAACCCTTTCTGTGACTGCTGCACAGGGATCACACAAACTCTATTCATAGGGCTGACTTCACTTAGGGGAGATGTTCTCACCCCGCAAAGAAGTGCGAGTATATACCGCACTTACGGTACCATTGGATTTACAGATATTTTCTTGCAATACACTATGGGGGTCATTCTGAGTTGATTGCTCGCTAGCAGTTTTTAGCAGCCATGCAAACGCATTGTCGCTGCCCACTGGAGAGTGTATATTCACTTTGGAGAAGTGAGAATACTTGAGTAGCAGAGCGCCTGCAAAATCGTTTCAAAATAAGACCAGCACTGTAGTTACACTTCGTGTGCGTTGATTCTAACAACCGAGGGACGGCTTTTGATGTCACACACCCATCCAGCGAATGCCCAGCCACGTCTGCATTTCTTCTGCCACGCCTGCATTTTTCCAAGCACTCCCTGAAAACGGTCAGTTGACACCCAGAAACGCCCTCTTTCTGTCAATCTCCTTGTGGCCTGTTCTGTGATTGGAATAATCGCTAGAACTAGTGCAAAACCACAATGGACTTTGTACCCGTACGATGCGCATGCACATTACGGAGCATGCGCATGCACAGATTAGCCATTTTTTTTCAACTGATTGCTACGCAGCGAACAACGGCAGCAAGCGATCAACTCGGAATGACCCCCTATATACATAGAAACATGGATTTTTACTGCAGGAATTATGGTTAGTTTAGGGGTATCGGTTAGGGTCAACAGAGGTGTAGCTAGGGGTCCAAGCGCCCCTGGCAAAGTAAGGGTCTGGCGCCCCCCCTTTCGATAAAGCATTGCAGTCCATTGGCGGTTACCATGTTGGAGCCACAGCAACTGACCCCCTCCCCCACACGCTGCCCTACATCATCGGCTGGGATTCACTGTTGGTGTGAAGCCACTGGGAACATTCTGGTAGCATTAGCAGCAGTCTGTGTCATAGATAGGGAAGGCAGAAGGTTAACTAGCTAATAGCAGTCTGTTGGCAGCAGAGGCTGGGCGGGGGGCTGAGAATGAGCCAACGCTGATCAGTGTCCAGTCTGCTCAGACAAAAATATTTTGTGATCAGGGCTGGTTCTAGACCAAAGGAGCCAATGGCAAAAATTTCCTTTGGCACCCCCCTCCCCCACACACACACACACACACACATACACACACACACACACACACACACACACACACCAAAAAAGAACATATCCCAGTTTAACATAACGCTATGTGGTGCAAGGTGTGGAGCTGGTCACTTGTATCAGACCTCTGACATTTGCCTTTTCACCCATATTGCATACTTTTTCTTGCAGGTTGTGTCTTAATTCAAGAAGTGTTCTAAGTACTTCAGCTTAGTATCTTTACTGACCCCTCTTTACCCCACACTACATAACTGACCCCTCTATACCCTACACTACATCACTGACCTTTCTATAACCATCACTGCATTACTGACCCCTCTATTAGAGATGTGCACTTGAAATTTTTCGGGTTTTGTGTTTTGGTTTTGGGATCGGTTCCGCGGCCGTGTTTTGGGTTCGACCGCGTTTTGGCAAAACCTCACCGAATTTTTTTTGTCGGATTCGGGTGTGTTTTGGATTCGGGTGTTTTTTTCAAAAAACACTAAAAAACAGCTTAAATCATAGAATTTGGGGGTCATTTTGATCCCAAAGTATTATTAACCTCAAAAACCATAATTTCCACTCATTTTCAGTCTATTCTGAATGCCTCACACCTCACAATATTATTTTTAGTCCTAAAATTTGCACCGAGGTCGCTGGATGACTAAGCTAAGCGACCCTAGTGGCCGACACAAACACCTGGCCCATCTAGGAGTGGCACTGCAGTGTCACGCAGGATGGCCCTTCCAAAAAACACTCCCCAAACAGCACATGACGCAAAGAAAAAAAGAGGCGCAATGAGGTAGCTGTGTGAGTAAGCTAAGCGACCCTAGCGGCCGACACAAACACCTGGCCCATCTAGGAGTGTCACTGCAGTGTCACGCAGGATGGCCCTTCCAAAAAACACTCCCCAAACAGCACATGACGCAAAGAAAAAAAGAGGCGCAATGAGGTAGCTGTGTGAGTAAGATAAGCGACCCTAGTGGCCGACACAAACACCTGGCCCATCTAGGAGTGGCACTGCAGTGTCACGCAGGATGGCCCTTCCAAAAAACACTCCCCAAACAGCACATGACGCAAAGAAAAAAAGAGGCGCAATGAGGTAGCTGTGTGAGTAAGATAAGCGACCCTAGTGGCCGACACAAACACCTGGCCCATCTAGGAGTGGCACTGCAGTGTCACGCAGGATGGCCCTTCAAAAAAATACTCCCCAAACAGCACATGACGCAAAGAAAAATTAAAGAAAAAAGAGGTGCAAGATGGAATTGTCCTTGGGCCCTCCCACCCACCCACCCTTATGTTGTATAAACAGGACATGCACACTTTAACCAACCCATCATTTCAGTGACAGGGTCTGCCACACGACTGTGACTGAAATGACGGGTTGGTTTGGACCCCCACCAAAAAAGAAGCAATTAATCTCTCCTTGCACAAACTGGCTCTACAGAGGCAAGATGTCCACCTCATCATCATCCTCCGATATATCACCGTGTACATCCCCCTCCTCACAGATTATCAATTCGTCCCCACTGGAATCCACCATCTCAGCTCCCTGTGTACTTTGTGGAGGCAATTGCTGCTGGTCAATGTCTCCACGGAGGAATTGATTATAATTCATTTTAATGAACATCATCTTCTCCACATTTTCTGGAAGTAACCTCGTACGCCGATTGCTGACAAGGTGAGCGGCGGCACTAAACACTCTTTCGGAGTACACACTTGTGGGAGGGCAACTTAGGTAGAATAAAGCCAGTTTGTGCAAGGGCCTCCAAATTGCCTCTTTTTCCTGCCAGTATAAGTACGGACTGTCTGACGTGCCTACTTGGATGCGGTCACTCATATAATCCTCCACCATTCTTTCAATGGGGAGAGAATCATATGCAGTGCCAGTAGACGACATGTCCGACTCCGTAATCGTTGTCAGGTCCTTCAGTACGGACCAGATGTCAGCATCAGCAGTCGCTCCAGACTGCCCTGCATCACCGCCAGCGGGTGGGCTCGGAATTCTGAGCCTTTTCCTCGCACCCCCAGTTGCGGGAGAATGTGAAGGAGGAGATGTTGACAGGTCGCGTTCCGCTTGACTTGACAATTTTCTCACCAGCAGGTCTTTGAACCCCAGCAGACTTGTGTGTGCCGGAAAGAGAGATCCAAGGTAGGTTTTAAATCTAGGATCGAGCACGGTGGCCAAAATGTAGTGCTCTGATTTCAACGGATTGACCACCCGTGAATCCTTGTTAAGCGAATTAAGGGCTCCATCCACAAGTCCCACATGCCTAGTGGAATCGCTCTGTGTTAGCTCCTCCTTCAATGTCTCCAGCTTCTTCTGCAAAAGCCTGATGAGGGGAATGACCTGACTCAGGCTGGCAGTGTCTGAACTGACTTCACGTGTGGCAAGTTCAAAGGGCAGCAGAACCTTGCACAACGTTGAAATCATTCTCCACTGCGCTTGAGACAGGTGCATTCCACCTCCTATATCGTGCTCAATTGTATAGTCTTGAATGGCCTTTTGCTGCTCCTCCAACCTCTGAAGCATATATAGGGTTGAATTCCACCTCGTTACCACTTCTTGCTTCAGATGATGGCAGGGCAGGTTCAGGCATTTTTGGTGTTGCTCCAGTCTTCTGTACGTGGTGCCTGTACGCCGAAAGTGTCCCGCAATTCTTCTGGCCACCGACAGCATCTCTTGCACGCCCCTCTTGTTTTTTAAATAATTCTGCACCACCAAATTCAAGGTATGTGCAAAACATGGGACGTGCTGGAATTTGCCCATATTTAATGCACACACAATATTGCTGGCGTTGTCCGATGCCACAAATCCACAGGAGAGTCCAATTGGGGTAAGCCATTCCGGGATGATCTTCCTCAGTTGCCGTAAGAGGTTTTCAGCTGTGTGCGTATTCTGGAAACCGGTGATACAAAGCGTAGCCTGCCTAGGAGTTGGCGTTTGCGAGATGCTGCTACTGGTGCCGCCGCTGCTGTTCTTGCGGCGGGAGTCCATACATCTACCCAGTGGGCTGTCACAGTCATATAGTCCTGACCCTGCCCTGCTCCACTTGTCCACATGTCCGTGGTTAAGTGGACATTGGGTACAACTGCATTTTTTAGGACACTGGTGAGTCTTTTTCTGACGTCCGTGTACATTCTCGGTATCGCCTGCCTAGAGAAGTGGAACCTAGATGGTATTTGGTAACGGGGGCACACTACCTCAAGGAATTGTCTAGTTCCCTGTGAACTAACGGCGGATACCGGACGCACGTCTAACACCAACATAGTTGTCAAGGCCTCAGTTATCCGCTTTGCAACAGGATGACTGCTGTGATATTTCATCTTCCTCGCAAAGGACTGTTGGACAGTCAATTGCTTGGTGGAAGTAGTAAAAGTGGGCTTACGACTTCCCCTCTGGGATGACCATCGACTCCCAGCAGCAACAACAGCAGCGCCAGCAGCAGTAGGCGTTACACGCAAGGATGCATCGGAGGAATCCCAGGCAGGAGAGGACTCGTCAGAATTGCCAGTGACATGGCCTGCAGGACTATTGGCATTCCTGGGGAAGGAGGAAATTGACACTGAGGGAGTTGGTGGGGTGGTTTGCGTGAGCTTGGTTACAAGAGGAAGGGATTTACTGGTCAGTGGACTGCTTCCGCTGTCGCCCAAAGTTTTTGAACTTGTCACTGACTTATTATGAATGCGCTGCAGGTGACGTATAAGGGAGGATGTTCCGAGGTGGTTAACGTCCTTACCCCTACTTATTACAGCTTGACAAAGGCAACACACGGCTTGACACCTGTTGTCCGCATTTCTGTTGAAATACTTCCACACCGAAGAGCTGATTTTTTTTGTATTTTCACCAGGCATGTCAATGGCCATATTCCTCCCACGGACAACAGGTGTCTCCCCGGGTGCCTGACTTAAACAAACCACCTCACCATCAGAATCCTCCTGGTCAATTTCCTCCCCAGCGCCAGCAACACCCATATCCTCCTCATCCTGGTGTACTTCAACACTGACATCTTCAATCTGACTATCAGGAAATGGACTGCGGGTGCTCCTTCCAGCACTTGCAGGGGGCGTGCAAATGGTGGAAGGCGCATGCTCTTCACGTCCAGTGTTGGGAAGGTCAGGCATCGCAACCGACACAATTGGACTCTCCTTGTGGATTTGGGATTTCGAAGAACGCACAGTTCTTTGCTGTGCTTTTGCCAGCTTGAGTCTTTTCATTTTTCTAGCGAGAGGCTGAGTGCTTCCATCCTCATGTGAAGCTGAACCACTAGCCATGAACATAGGCCAGGGCCTCAGCCGTTCCTTGCCACTCCATGTGGTAAATGGCATATTGGCAAGTTTACGCTTCTCCTCCGACAATTTTATTTTAGATTTTTGAGTCCTTTTTTTACTGATATTTGGTGTTTTGGATTTTACATGTTCTGTACTATGACATTGGGCATCGGCCTTGGCAGACAACGTTGCTGGCATTTCATCGTCTCAGCCATGATTAGTGGCAGCAGCTTCAGCACGAGGTGGAAGTCGATCTTGATCTTTCCCTATTTTTGGAACCTCAACATTTTTGTTCTCCATATTTTAATAGGCACAACTAAAAGGCACCTCAGGTAAACAATGGAGATGGATGGATACTAGTATACTTATGGATGACGAGCGACTGCCGACACAGAGGTAGCTACAGCCGTGGACTACCGTACTGTGTCTGCTGCTAATATAGACTGGATGATAATGAGATAAAATTAAAATATATATATATATATCACACTAGTACTGCAGCCGGACAGGTATATATTATGTAATGACGGACCTGCTGGACACTGTCTGTCAGCACTGCAGACTCCTAAAGTAAGCTACTAGTATCAAGAAGATAGAAAAAAAAAAAAACACGGGTAGGTGGTATACAATTATGGATGGACGAGCGACTGCCGACACAGAGGTAACTACAGCCGTGGACTACCGTACTGTGTCTGCTGCTAATATAGACTGGATGATAATGAGATAAAATTAAAATATATATATCACACTAGTACTGCAGCCGGACAGGTATATATTATGTAATGACGGACCTGCTGGACACTGTCTGTCAGCACTGCAGACTCCTAAAGTAAGCTACTAGTATCAAGAAGATAGAAAAAAAAAAAACACGGGTAGGTGGTATACAATTATGGATGGACGAGCGACTGCCGACACAGAGGTAGCTACAGCCGTGGACTACCGTACTGTGTCTGCTGCTAATATAGACTGGATGATAATGAGATAAAATTAAAATATATATATATATATATATATATAACACTAGTACTGCAGCCGGACAGGTATATATTATGTAATGACGGACCTGCTGGACACTGTCTGTCAGCACTGCAGACTCCTAAAGTAAGCTACTAGTATCAAGAAGATAGAAAAAAAAAAAAACACGGGTAGGTGGTATACAATTATGGATGGACGAGCGACTGCCGACACAGAGGTAGCTACAGCCGTGGACTACCGTACTGTGTCTGCTGCTAATATAGACTGGATGATAATGAGATAAAATTAAAATATATATATATATATCACACTAGTACTGCAGCCGGACAGGTATATATTATGTAATGACGGACCTGCTGGACACTGTCTGTCAGCACTGCAGACTCCTAAAGTAAGCTACTAGTATCAAGAAGATAAAAAAAAAAACCCACGGGTAGGTGGTATACAATTATGGATGGACGAGCGACTGCCGACACAGAGGTAGCTACACCCGTGGACTACCGTACTGTGTCTGCTGCTAATATAGACTGGATGATAATGAGATAAAATTAAAATATATATATATATTATATATCACACTAGTACTGCAGCCGGACAGGTATATATTATGTAATGACGGACCTGCTGGACACTGTCTGTCAGACTCAGCACTGCAGACTCCTAAAGTAAGCTACTAGTATCAAGAAGATAGAAAAAAAAAAAACCACGGGTAGGTGGTATACAATTATGGATGGACGAGCGACTGCCGACACAGAGGTAGCTACAGCCGTGGACTACCGTACTGTGTCTGCTGCTAATATAGACTGGATGATAATGAGATAAAATTAAAATATATATATATATATATCACACTAGTACTGCAGCCGGACAGGTATATATTATGTAATGACGGACCTGCTGGACACTGTCTGTCAGCACTGCATACTCCTAAAGTAAGCTACTAGTATCAAGAAGATAGAAAAAAAAAAAAAACCACGGGTAGGTGGTATACAATTATGGATGGACGAGCGACTGCCGACACAGAGGTAACTACAGCCGTGGACTACCGTACTGTGTCTGCTGCTAATATAGACTGGATGATAATGAGATAAAATTAAAATATATATATATATCACACTAGTACTGCAGCCGGACAGGTATATATTATGTAATGACGGACCTGCTGGACACTGTCTGTCAGCACTGCAGACTCCTAAAGTAAGCTACTAGTATCAAGAAGATAGAAAAAAAAACCCCACGGGTAGGTGGTATACAATTATGGATGGACGAGCGACTGCCGACACAGAGGTAGCTACAGCCGTGGACTACCGTACTGTGTCTGCTGCTAATATAGACTGGATGATAATGAGATAAAATTAAAATATATATATATTATATATCACACTAGTAGCTACAGCCGTGGACTACCGTACTGTGTCTGCTGCTAATATAGACTGGATGATAATGAGATAAAATTAAAATATATATATATATATATATATCACACTAGTACTGCAGCCGGACAGGTATATATTATGTAATGACGGACCTGCTGGACACTGTCTGCAGAATGCGTTTATAAAAACACCACACGACGAGTGTTTAACTTTTTCAGGCAGACAATCACAATATACTGGTGGTCAGCAGACAATCACAATACTGGTGGTCAGTGGTCACTGGTCAGTCACACTGGCAGTGGCACTCTGGCAGCAAAAGTGTGCACTGTACTTAAAATATGTACTCCTGCTATAACTGCTCCCCAGTCTCCCCCACAATTAAGCTGTGTGAGCAGTGAGCACTCAGCACAGTCAGATAATGATATACAGTATTACATATAATGCAGCACACTGGGCTGAGCACAGATATGGTATGTGACTGTGTCACACTGTGTATCGTTTTTTTTCAGGCAGAGAACGGATTAATTAAACTGGTGGTCACTGGTCACACTATCAGCAGCAAGTAGTACTCCTCCTAATAATATGCTCCCCAAAATTTGTGTCTCTCTCTAGTACTCTAGTCTAAAAGGAGAGGACGCCAGCCACGTCCTCTCCCTATCAATCTCAATGCACGTGTGAAAATGGCGGCAAAACCACAATGGACTTTGTACCCGTACGATGCGCATGCACATTACGGAGCATGCGCATGCACAGATTAGCCATTTTTTTTCAACTGAGTGCTACGCAGCGAACAACGGCAGCAAGCGATCAACTCGGAATGACCCCCTATATACATAGAAACATGGAAGACAGAAGGTTAACTAGCTAATAGCAGTCTGTTGGCAACAGAGGCTGGGCGGGGGGCTGAGAATGAGCCAACGCTGATCAGTGTCCAGTCTGCTCAGACAAAAATATTTTGTGATCAGGGCTGGTTCTAGACCAAAGGAGCCAATGGCAAAAATTTCCTTTGGCACCCCCCCCCCCCCCCACACACACACACATACACACACACACACACACACACACACACACACCAAAAAAGAACATATCCCAGTTTAACATAACGCTATGTGGTGCAAGGTGTGGAGCTGGTCACTTGTATCAGACCTCTGACATTTGCCTTTTCACCCATATTGCATACTTTTTCTTGCAGGTTGTGTCTTAATTCAAGAAGTGTTCTAAGTACTTCAGCTTAGTATCTTTACTGACCCCTCTTTACCCCACACTACATAACTGACCCCTCTATACCCTACACTACATCACTGACCTTTCTATAACCATCACTGCATTACTGACCCCTCTATACAGTACACTGACCTCTATATACCTGCTAGTACATCCCTGATGCCTATATTCCCTAAGCTAAATCCCTGATGCCTCTATTCCCTACGCTACATCCCTGACGCCTCTATTCCCTATGCTACATCCCTGACGCCTCTATACCCTACGCTACATCCCTGATGCCTCTATTCCCTACGCTACATTCCTGATGCCTCTATAACCTACGCTACATCCCTGACGCCTCTATACCCTACGCTACATCCCTGACGCCTCTATACAGTACAATGCATTACTGATCCCTCTAGACCATACATCCTCATTACATCAGAGAGATAGTGAAACACTGGAAAAAATAAGGATAAAGTGGACTACAGAAACTGATGCTCTAAACAAAGGAGAGAGAGAGAGAGAGAAAAGCACAAGGGAAAGTGGGCAATCGGAACACCATAGAGAGAGGAGAGATAGAAATGCCTGAAAAAGTAAAGGGGGTTGGGTATGGCATCCGGCGCTCGGGATTCCAGCAGTCACATGATACCTAATCCTAACCCTCTGGGGGGGTGGCGGATAGGGCTAACCCTCAGGGGGTGGCAGCTAGGACTACCCCCCCCCCCCTCCTAGTGCCTTCCCTAACACCCCCTCCACCGGTCCTAACCCTCCCTCCAATACTCGCCTTCGGGATGTTGGCTGTCTGTGTGCCGGCACCAGTCTCCCAAGTGGTGTCAGGATTCCAACATCGGTCAAATGACCGCCGGTATACCGTCTGCCGGGATGGTAAATGTATCCTGAGGACAGGTAGTGAGTGTGGAGGGATAGGTGGTTCAGTAAAATGTAACAGCTCAAACTGCGATCATTCACTGATAAATTGATTTATAGCTCTCCCTTTTTAACCATTGCAGTCATAAAAGCAATGTTTTTTAGACTTTTAAATAAAGCTTGTTAGCATCCCCAGCACACTGTATATGCTGGGAGATGTAGTTCTCAATATGAAAACATTTAATTACTGTATGAACTCTAATTCCCCAACTGAAACCTCTCACAAACACACACTCCAAAATCTAGTACACACACACACACACACACATTTCCCCAATACTGACAACTCTCATCACTTCCACACACTGACAACTCCCTCCTGCTCCTCTCCCCACTGACACTGACAGCTCCCTCACAGTCACACACATCCTCCACCCCCCCACACACACACTGATAGCACACATGCACAAATCCCCCCCTCCTCGACACTAACTGTCACGGACTGCTTGGGCAGCAGGGGGCAGGCTCTGACTTGAAGTGCTGAAATTCAACAGCTCTCTCGAACTTGCAAGGCATGGCTGTGCAGCTGTCTCCAGCCATCTCCTTGCCCACTGTGTAATTTGTGGCGTTCTCTGATGTTCCCCGCTCTGCCTCTACAACCGGCACATAATGTACAGCAGTGGTGACTCCTGAGTATGGGCCTGGAGAACTCCGCCTACCGGGGGGTAGGGATTAATAATTTCAAAGGGGCAGAGCTAGGAGTGAAGCAGTGGACAGCAGTTGAGGGGCGTTTCAAACTGTAACAGGGTTGGGACAATTTCAGTATCCTTCCCTCACCGTCTAATTGGTCAGTCCCACGCCGAGACTGCAGAACTCTATCCCTTAGCCACGGTTGGCACAGCTGGATGGTGCCCCTGGCAAGTGCCATCCTGGCCAAGGGGTAGATACGCCCCTGAGGGTCAGGGCCAGCAACAGAAATCTCGGGGCCCAGTACACTGATATCTCTGGGGCCCCCTCAACCCCCCCTTAACTTGGCAGAGGGATCTTTAAAAAAAAATGGAGCCTTTGACTCGGACCGTCAGTGAGGCCGGCAGGTGGTTTTCATACTGGGCTATCCAGCTCTTCGGTGGCGGTGGCAGGGACATTCAGAAAAGGGCCAGCACAGCAACATGCATAATAATGGCAATACAGTATGGACCACAGGGACTGGACAAAGTGATGGGGTAAAAGGAGGGGGGAGGGTTTAGTTGGCCTGTTAATTGTTTTCCTGCTTAAATTGAGCAGTTGGTGGATACACTTTAAAAAGCAATATTGGCACTGTGGCCCCATTATTTCTGTTCTTAATACTTGGAGCCCTGAACAAGTGTCCCCTTTGTCCCCCCTGTCACCGGGCCTGTTCAGGCGTTACCTATGGAGAAGCTGCGACATGACATCCTAGGACACGATACTGCACCATGCATCACCATTATATTTCAGTGTGCCTTGTCAATATTTAAATCTTGTTCTGTGTGACGTGAGTTGTAAATGGTTGAAAATCTCTGTGCTACAGTATCGTCACCATGTAGTTATAACAACACCGCAAAACCACCAAAAGACGTGTTTTGGTAGAGGGACTGCTGGAGGGGCCCATTGGGGCCCCCAGTTTGCTACCCCACCCCAGTATACCTGTGCTGTAGCCAGTGGAAGGGGCACTATCTTCCCGGTGATCTCTTCGGGAAGATGGTGCCGCACATAGAAAGCAAAGACTCTGGCTGCACTCTCCTGCCCTCGCTCTAAGCAAGGTGATCGGGCCACAAAAGGACCCCTGTCGGACCCCGGCCTGTGGGCCACAAAAGGATGCATTGGGGGCGGCATGCGGCCCATGGGTTTGACACCCCTGCTATTGACAATGTTAAATTCCTTTGTCGTATAAACAACCCTTTATGAAGTCTAAGAACACTGTACGCTGTTTGCTTAAGAAGTACCGTAAGGGTACGCTATTTTCGTAACGATCGCTCCGCCGTAGGCGAGACGCTCAAGCGTCACGTTCGCTCACGGCCCAGTGATCACAGGACACGTTATTGGTTATGACTAGAGTAATGATTCGCTATGGCGTAGCATACGCTCGAGACCACGAGGAGGTCACCAGCGGCGCAGACGCTCACAACGCTATACCTTAATGTTTAAACCTTATACCAATGAAATACACAGAATAACTTAATGTGAATACAGGGTGTAAGTGCAACCTTGTGTAACCTGACTAACTACAAAGCTGCTTGAGCGTCACCGACGCTCAAGTGAACACTTAATACTATAGAAAATACACAGATACTGGTTTAGGTTCCAAAGCCTATTAACTGTATTATATCTAATATATTTGAAAAAGGGGATAACAGTACAAATGATACACTACAATATAACAGAGACTTCCTAACCACAGAACTAAACAATAAATACAAAAAGACAATACTACACTGACCTAAATGCAATACAATACAATACTATCTAATACAATACAATACTAGCCTAGTCTAGGGGAGATATGAGAGAACAGAACAGGGAGAGAGAGAGAGAGAGAGATGAGAGAAATTGGCTCACAGAAAGACAATGATTACGGAGAGAAACTTACGCACAAAGGGTATGATCGCCTGCGCCTCGATATCCAGCTCCCGGCTATCAGCAGATAACCGTTGATGAGAGAGTGAGAGCTGGATGTGGTCGGCCTGCCTATTTATGCCCCACACACAATGCAATCTCCTGGTCCTACAATCCCATTGTCCATTGGCCGAAGGAATTCGGCCCTGCATCATAACAAAAGGTCATAGGGTGATTCATACAGGTGGGCTGTGACGATTTCCAACAGCTCAGGTGGGTGGGAAACTGGGTTTCCCGCCGCATACCTGAGTATGTGTAAATAATAGAAATGGACATAAACTTCTTATGTCCATAACTATTCGCACGAGCGATTAATACGCTCCAGACCAACACCGGAATATTACTAATTAAATACTCTTCCGATGGGTACCAAACACTGCTGTATGATTCCTGTCAGACCCTTCGTACAATACAAAGAGGGATTCCTTTAAACAGGGACCTTCTATTTTAACCAAACTTTCAGAATCTGTTAAGGGGACCATGATCTACAAACTACATTAATTGTGAACATTTGTAACGAATGAGTCGCACGCTACGACTACATAAACTCTACCGTAAATACGCATACCGCGCCTGCGAGTGCACGCTATCGCGGGTATGCGCCTTCACGGGAGAGCGTACGCATGCGCAGCGCGGACCAGTGTGCGGTGCAAATATGGCAACGTGCATAGAGACATTTTTCTGACTTTGACAGTCCACCCTTTGGCAGTCAATAATAACTGCCACCTTCTAAAATATTTAAGGAGAAAAATGTAAGTCAGGGGTTAATTGATTTCCATGGTTGGGTAGGGGAGAAGAGTGGAGTAGGTGTGAAGAGGGTATGACCTAGTGAGAAAGTAGAAGCATGTGTGTATGAGTCCATGTTTGGAGGGTCATGTATCATCGTGCCGTACGTGTGGTAAATCTAGCTTCGAGGTATTGCGAAGTATACATTTGAATTCCTTCTTATCCTGTGGTACAGGTCTGTGGATGGGCTGTCAAACTCTACCGAGCTCATTTCGGCTGTGGTTGTAACAAAATGGGGATGCACATTTTAGTTGATGATACATGAATGGGGGAGGTATGTGGTTGCTGCTATCTGTGCCTGTATTCCCTATCGTCTATGTGTGTCGTTACCTGAGGGTTGTAGAGATGAAGATAAAGAACACTTACGAAAAATGCAATGATATTCTATGTCAGGGAAATGTACATCTGTTGTTGAAGTTGTGTTCGGTATCTGTTGAGAGTCGTCTTCTTTGCGCTGTTTTGCTCCTTAGGCATGAGCAACAAGCTTTGTCAGTGCCATCAGATTTACAAAAATGTTGGGCTAGCGTGAATTTAAAAATACTAGGGAAACTGGGGATCCATGGCAAAGTTCATCAAGTGTCCATATTTAAAGTTGTCAAATCTTCTTCTTTGGTGCTTGTCTGTTGTCTGTATAGCGTCTCGTCAACTTCCTCGTCCAAGGGGGTCTTTGTATCTTGGGGAAAAGCAGAAAAACAGGTGAAAGAAACGGACCGTATAATCGCATTTTCATCACATTCTGGTTTCTATCATTGGGTCATAAATCAAATCCAGGTTAATTACAGTTTCCTCACTCCTCAAGCTCATCACTTTTGTACTTTGTTTGCACCTCATTAAAGCCTGCCCGCATCTAAATATCAATCCAATCGATATAACGACACCCAAGATACATAGTAGAAACTTTCCAACATCCATTATGACTCCTTGAGCCCAGTCTCCTAAACCGGAGAACCAATTTCGCGGGTTCAACCATGACACCCAACCAGTCAGCTCATTACTTACAGCAGCAAGGGTGAGATTGTGTTTTCGACGAAATTCCCACTTCAATTGGAGAATATCGTCCATCTTTTGGTCTATGACCTCTACCGGATCCTCGGTGCTATTTGTGATATACGTGCAACACTTTATGCCGTACTGTGTTGCCAATGTAACACAATATCCGCCTGTTACTGCTGTAAGATAATTAAGAACCATCCTATGCTGAACTAGTTCTGTTTTGTAAGCTTGAAGTTCTCTTCCAGTGTATCTAAACGTGTCATCATACATTTCAGTGATATTATCTAACAAATTGGCGAGTGCGGAAATGTATCTATAATTCATCACACCTCGAGCGGTGCGAGTGAAATCTAACGCTACCAGAACCTGAATCCCGGTGGATTCATGGATAAGATCAGAGGCCGGATGCTCTAACCTTTCTGACAGCTGTCTTTTAACTCGGTGCTCGTAATGAGTGTGAGTATAAGGAGCTTGGGCACCACGGTGTATGTCCTTCATTTTGTCATGTGTAACAGTCATCACTTCAGGCAATACTTTTCCAATATAACACAATCCTTCAGAGTTTGGGGCAAGCCACTTGTACGCCTTTCTCCCGCATATGAAATATGCGTCATCGGGGAGAACATAAGGGACGGAGAAGGACATGACCATGTTACAAACCTTCCAGGTGAAATCTCCTGACCCTAATTCTTCCATCTGCTTAATGCACGTATCAGTTTGTACGATATGTGCAGAGTATCCTGGTGATACCTCTCCAACTCTAGTAATCCTATTTCCTAAGGTATATCGATACCGAAAAGATTTTCCTCTACTGGCTATATGGCGTACGAGCTCTGTATCTGTAGGCATTCTATCTGCTCTGTGTGAAAAGGTCATGGTAAGGTTGCTCCATGACACTTCCCAATTTCCCGGTTTTCTAGGATTGGAGATGTTAAAACATATGAGGGACCTATCCACATGGTATTGGTGGAGCTTCAAACTAGGAGGGCTGGAGATGTTAAACCTCCGGTCCACCGGTCTCCCACCACTTAGCTCAAGTACCTCCCCTAACGTTAAAGGAAATGGTACTAGCCCTGATTTGCTGTGACCCTGAGGTACTTGAGAGCATACCCAACAATCTGTTTGGTTTAACACGTTACCCACTAAGGAGTGATAGTCACTCAATGGATGCCGGTCCATATGGATATTAAAACTAGATTGGCATTTCTTTATGCACCCATCTTCAACCAGATTATCACAGAGCCTACAGATACAATTTTCTTCAGCTAACAATCCATCACAATTTCTTCTATCGGATCGTTTTCTGATACTCGCCTTTGCTTGTTGGTTTGGTTGATCTTGGAAAACTACGCCTCCATCATCATAATCGGAACCCATTCCAGAACCTCTCTCGACCTCTATGGTACTCTCGCCGGAACAGACTGCTCTGGTCAACATCATGGTTAACATCAAAATCCGGATCACAGTCTCTTGGGGCAAGTCCATCTTTGAGGAGGAAATAGAGAAGAATGAGAAGGGGGAAAAAGAAATTTTTAAGGGAGAGGGGCTGGGAAGTGGAGAAAAACAATAAAAGGGAGAAGGGAGTCGACAACTGCTTTCGGTCTTCAAGGCTCAGGTGCCGCCTCAGTCCTCCTGGAACAGACACTCTAGTGATACAACCTCTACCGTCTGTTCCTTATCACGGGACTTCTCGGGATCAGCAACCTTTTTGCAGTGGGATGAATGGACCCAAGTCTCTCTCTCAGCAACCTTCAATGCTGTGGTGCTAGTCAATAAGACCTGGTATGGTCCTTCCCATCTATCAATAAGACAACCTGAGCGTAGAAAATTTCGTATCATTACATAATTCCCAGGTTCAATGTCATGACAATTACTACCTGGTAGATCAGGAATCACCAACTTCAGATTATCATTTTGACTCCTCAACTGCTTACTCATGTTAATCAAGTACTTTACAGTTACTTCATTGTTACATTTCAAATCATCCTGAGGGTTAATCATGACATGCGGTTGTCGACCAAACAAGATTTCAAAAGGAGACAGATTAAGAGGGGACCTGGGAGTGGTTCTGATGCTATACAAAACAATGGGTAAAGCTTCTGGCCACGTCAATCCTGTCTCTGTCATTACTTTACTCAATTTATTTTTAATAGTGCTGTTCACTCTTTCGACCTTCGCGCTCGCCTGTGGACGGTACGGAGTGTGCAGCTTGCTATCAATACCCATTAATTTACACATTCCTTGAAAGACATCACCTGTAAAATGGGTACCCCTATCACTTTCAATGATTCTAGGGATACCATATCTACATACAAATTCCTGCACAATTTTCTTAGCTGTAAACATAGCGGTATTTGTAGCTGCTGGAAAAGCTTCGACCCAATTCGAGAAAACATCTATACAAACAAGTACATATTTCAAATTTCGACATGGGGGTAATTGAATGAAGTCAATTTGTATTACCTGGAAAGGGCCGCCGGCAGGTGGGATATGGGATGGTTCTGTAGGTATTGCTTTTCCAATATTCTTTCTCAGACAGGTAAGGCATGACATTGCTCTTTTACTCGCATGAGAGGAGAATCCTGGGGCGCACCAGTATGCTCTTACCAATTTGCACATCCCCTCCTTGCCTAGATGAGTCAGCCCGTGAGCTGCTTCAGCCAGACATGGAAGGTATGCCCTGGGGGCCACTGGTTTACCATGTCCATCCGTCCAGAGCCCTGAGGACTCCTGGCCATATCCCTTTGCCTTCCAGACTGCTCTTTCCTGTGTGGAACACAAATTCTGCATCTCACACAACTTTTGTGTGTTGATGGTATTAAATACCATCAGTTGTGTGGTGTCTGTCTGTATGGGGGTAGCAGCTGCAAGCTTTGCGGCTTCGTCTGCTCGGCTGTTACCAAGGGATACTGGGTCTTGGCTATATGTATGTGCTTTACATTTGATAACAGCCACTCTGTCGGGTTCCTGTATCGCTGTTAGAAGCCTTTTTATATAAGCTGCATGCGCTATCGGTGTGCCAGCTGCCGTCATGAAATTTCTGAGCCGCCATAGGGCTCCGAAATCATGTACTACCCCGAAGGCGTATCTGGAATCGGTGTAGATATTGGCAGACTTACCCTTAGCCAATTCACATGCTCTGGTTAGGGCGACCAGTTCAGCAACCTGGGCTGAGTGAGGTGGGCCTAGCGGTTCCGCTTCTATGGTGTCTTGGTCATCTACGACTGCGTATCCAGTACACAAGTCTCCCGAGTCTGACTGTCTATGACAACTACCGTCCGTGTAGAACGTGAGTTCTGCATCTTCCAGTGGATTGTCACTGATGTCAGGCCTTGCGGTAAAATTTTGGGTCAAATATTCCATACAATCATGTGTATCTTCCTTTGCATTAAATCCTCCTTCCCCATCACTCTCACCTCCCACCCTTTGTGCCTGACCAGACACACCTGGGAGAAATGTTGCAGGGTTTAATGCACTGCATCTCCTTATGGTGATGTTTACTGGGGCCATTAATGCCAATTCCCATCTCGTAAACCTTGCTGATGAGACGTGTCTGGTTTGGGCAGAATTCAATAAGGCAGATACCGCATGCGGTGTATGGATTGTGAGGTTGTGGCCTAGCACGACATCTTCGCTTTTTGTCACTAGCAATGCTATCGCCGCAACGCTACGCAAGCATGTGGGGAGGGATCGCGCTACCGTATCTAGCTGAGCGCTGTAATATGCAACTGGCCTGCTGGCATCACCGTGTTTTTGTGTTAGTACACCTGCTGCGCACCCAGCACTTTCTGTTCCGTATAGTTCAAAGGGTTTCCCATAGTCTGGCATACCTAGTGCTGGTGCCTGCGTTAGACACTGTTTGAGTCTCTCAAATGCTGTTTCGGATTCGTCTGTATGCGAAATCCGATCAGGCTTGTTTGAGGAGACCATTTCCTGCAAAGGTAGCGCCAATATGGAAAACCCTGGGATCCAATTACGGCAATACCCACACATTCCTAGAAACGTCCTGATCTGTTGTTGGGTTTGTGGCAGTGTCATGTCTCTAATGGCTTGGATTCTATCAGCGGTCAGGTGTCTCAGTCCTTGTGTTAGACAGTGTCCCAAATATTTTACCTTAGTTTGGCATAATTGTAACTTGTCTTTGGAAACCTTGTGACCTGTGTCTGAAAGATGAAACAGGAGCTGTTTCGTATCCTTCAGGGATGCCTCCAATGAATCAGAACACAGTAGTAGATCATCCACGTACTGTATCAACACTGATCCACTCTCCGGTTGGAAAGACTGTAAACAATCATGCAAAGCCTGAGAAAATATACTTGGACTATCTATGAAACCTTGGGGTAACCGAGTCCACGTGTATTGGACTCCTCTGTATGTGAATGCAAACAAATATTGGCTGTCAGGGTGCAGAGGTACCGAAAAGAATGCGGAGCAGAGGTCAATAACAGTGAAAAATTTGGCAGTGGGAGGAATTTGCATTAGGATGACAGCTGGATTAGGCACTACGGGGAACTGACTCTCAACTATTTTGTTAATCCCCCTTAGATCTTGCACTAGCCTGTAACCCCTCCCCCCACTCTTTTTAACAGGGAAGATGGGACTATTTGCTGTGCTGGACGTTCTTACTAGAATGCCCTGTTGTAGCAAGCGCTCTATTACGGGAAAAACTCCTAACTCCACCTCTGGCTTCAGAGGATACTGTGGGATTTTTGGAGCTATCCTACCATCTTTTACTTGTACAACTACTGGAGCTACATTTGCCATTAATCCAGTGTCCTGTCCATCTTTTGTCCAAAGTGACTCTGGTATCTGAGATGTCATCTCTTCTACTTGGGATGGATTCCTATTTGTCATAATGGAATGTGACATTAATTTTGATGGGGAGTCTAACATGTCTCGTACTTCCTGAGCGTGATTCTCAGGGATGTCCAAGAATACACCTTCAGGAGTACAATAAATGACGCAACCCATTTTACATAGTAAGTCTCTACCCAGGAGATTAGTTGGTGCCGATGCAGCCAGCAAAAAGGAATGCTTGGTATGCAAAGGCCCTATTGTAATCTCGGCTGGTTTGCTAACAGGGTAGTGCTGGACTACTCCTGTTACTCCCATGGCTGGAATTGTCCTACCAGTGGTTCTCATGCCCACTGTCGAATTTATCACTGACTTGGCCGCCCCTGTGTCTACAAGAAAGTTTAAAGTTTTACCAGCTACATTGATTGCAATTTCTGGTTCGCTTCCAAGACTAGCAATCAACTTAACTGGGTGCAGATTACAGGTATGGCCACACCCCTATTGGGTATGCTGACCTCCCTGAATCCCGTTGGCAGCAACTACTTGTGAGGGGGTTAGCTGGGAACTACCAGAGGCATGCCAATCTCTGTTCGGGGGATATCTTTTTGTTTCCCCTGTATGTGGCTCAAAACTCCGCCTCTGTGGACCCTGCTCCCAATGTCGTGTGTTGTGTTGTTGTCTAGGGGGTTGAAAAGATCTTTGTACATTCTTTGTTCTACATTCTCGTGCAAAGTGTCCCGGTCTGTTACAAGAAAAACATGTTATTACACTTGCCTTACCCACAGGATTCGGTGGTACATACGCAGGCTGCTTTGTGGTCAGCGCCTGTATACTTACTGACATCAACTTATCACTTTGCGACTCCCTGTGCCTAGTGATATTTCTGTCGTGATCAATAGCAGCCTCTCTCAATGTGGACACTGACAGACCTCGCCAACATGGCTGCGTGGTCTGTACCCTAGCTTTTAATGTTTCTTTCAAACCATCCATCAGTACAGATACTGCTACTTCTCGATGGTTTGGGTTGGTCTTAATGTCTTCTATACCAGTGTACTTTGCCATTTCTAATAGTGCCCGGTGAAAATATTCTGTTGCCGTTTCGGACTCCTTTTGCTTAATGGAAAATATTTTATTCCATTTAACAACGGCAGGGAAATACTCCTTTAGCTGTAAATTTATCCTTTTTACATTATCCTTGTTGTACACGTCTGTAAGCGGTACATCTTTATCCAATGCACAGTCAGCTAAAAATTGAGTTGCGTCAACATTGGAAGGTAAACAAGCTCTTAGCAGTATCTGCCAATCCTTGTTGTTGGGTTCTACAGTGTTACCTAGATCCCTGATGTATTTTTGGCTAGCAACTAAATCCTTCCTGGGGTCAGGAAATTCGGACACTATTGTTCTTAATTCCATTCTGGAAAATGGAGTGTACATGGCAATGTTCCTTATGGGAGTGGCTCCAGACACATCTGTTTTTCCATTGGGAACTGCTATTACCCTTACAGGAGCAATTCTAACAGCCTCTTCCTGTGTAGATTCTACTGCTTGTTGTGGTACAATTGTTTCAGTGTAGTGCATGGTGCCGTACTTACCCGTTGACACGACCTCACCTATCCCTCCGCTAGGGGCTTTCACTAATCTCGTGGGTGTCGCTGTGCCTACTGTGGTCTCTGCTATGGTGGCTGCAAGAGAGAGAGCTGAAATTGTTGCTGAATCGTCTTCTTGATCACACTCCTGAGGAAGGTTCAAAACAGGGTACATCTTGCACGGGTTGCATGAGTTATTTGGTTAACATCATTAACATTTACAGGGTTACTAAGAGTTTTTGTTTTATAACCCAGTGCGTTTCTCTCCGTAATCAACTTCTCTCCTGCAATGTATGGTGGGGGAGGAGCTGTGGCTATCAGCTTCCTGACTGCCCCAGATCCTGCCGCCAGAGCCAAACCCCTCTGTATCTCACCTTCCTGGTGCCATAACTGTAAATAATCATGATGCTGAATTCGTCTCTTTGCTGATTTTACGAGACATATCCTCCTCCTTAAATTTTGTAACACTTCTGGACTAAAGCTACCTATTCTTGGGAATTTGTCCCTGTCTTGTACAGTCATTCTCTCCCATTCATCACATAAAGATTCGGTGTGACTTCCATATTTTTCACACATTACATATCGTGCCGACCCAACTGGTCGGTTCACAGAATCAACCTGAACCAGGGTTGATCGCCCCCTACCTGAGCAACTGGCCCCCATAGTCTGCAGGTGTTGCTTAGTCCTCCTTGGATCTCTGTATCAAGGTTTTCAGCAAGCCTTTTCAGACAACCAAATTACTCCACAGTAGGCCGGCGGTGGCGGTTTACCGAGTACCCCACTCACTCGCCCACCTCGACCAATACGACCTGATCACACCGACGTGGTGCTGGCGTACTCGATACAGGGCCCCTATGGAACCTTCAGTTTACTGGAACATATGAGGGTTACCCGCAGGACACTTACTCTTTCCAGTAAAGTTGGGGTTGTTAGATAGTTCCTGAGTGACCAGCGAACTTCCCTTCAAAAATAAAAAATTACACAAATCACGTCAGAATGTACAAATAGCGTTTGTGACCACTTTACTCTAATGGTATTAGGTCAGATTACTAACTACTGCACACAATTACGTGCGGTCCAATCGTTCAGTACACAAGCACTACTTGTTATGTACTGAAAGATCAATGGAATCGATGTTTCCGGCCGCGATTCCTTCAGCAAGAGCTTGTATGGCCTATATGGGTTCTGCACCAACACCCCAGGCGTTGTGCCACTGGACTTTTATAGCGGACCTTTTACCTTATGACCTCCTGGTCTTGTTACCTTATGACCTCCTGGTCTTGTTACCTTATGACCTCCTGGTCTTGTTACCTTATGGTCCGCTATACTCTAATGCTCAAATATTATTTAACCAGGGATGCCTCCCTAGCCACCGTATATGTCACTTACACGTATGTCCCTTGACGAGTACCCGGCTTTCCTTTTGGTTCCACCTTAAAGTTGTATAAACTTATGTATACAAAACCACACTCACTCAACACATGTACACTTTGTTTCTATATCTATTTCTGCGCAGAAATTGTCTTCAGTCCAACAGTGTTACCAATTAGGAGTAGGATCTGTTAAACTAAATTTCAGATTTTTTTTTTTTTTCAAAAATAGATTTGCGTTATTTACCGCGTCGCGTTATCTACCGCTGTGCGTTACTTATCGCCTTTGCGCTAATTATCGCTTTGCGCTAATTCAACTTTTCGTGACGAGCTACGTGGGCGTAACCAGACGCTACGTTGCGTAATGTACGCTGCGTGCGTCTGCCTTTTGGATTGCGTACGCTAGTCTTTGTTAGCGACACGTGTATGCAATGCAAAGATCCACCGTAACACAATATATACTTTTATCAATGTAAATGATCCCTGATCATCTACCGCAATCCACACTGACTGCCTTGTCTCCTAGACAAATCGTGTGTTGTTCTATACTTTAACTATTACCTTTACTATGAAATAACAGCAAATCTCTTTTTAGCACTTTCTATCAACTATAAAAATTGGCAAACAGGAATAGTGATATACGAAATTGAAAAAGAAATGCAGATAAATGTATGCGTGCGTGTATACGCAAGACAGAAGAGAAATAAAACAGTTTTTAAAAGACACAAGCGTTTTGTTCTTACTTCCGGTTCCCGGATTCCTTCAGCACTCTTTATCTAAGCGAAGCAGACGCTTATCCCGTCAGCACTGGGAGACAACCTCCCACCCTTTGCTGGGGGATAATGTCTGCTGATCTACCTAGTGCAGATATGAGAAGGATAGGACGAGTCCCCAATTGACAATGTTAAATTCCTTTGTCGTATAAACAACCCTTTATGAAGTCTAAGAACACTGTACGCTGTTTGCTTAAGAAGTACCGTAAGGGTACGCTATTTTCGTAACGATCGCTCCGCCGTAGGCGAGACGCTCAAGCGTCACGTTCGCTCACGGCCCAGTGATCACAGGACACGTTATTGGTTATGACTAGAGTAATGATTCGCTATGGCGTAGCATACGCTCGAGACCACGAGGAGGTCACCAGCGGCGCAGACGCTCACAACGCTATACCTTAATGTTTAAACCTTATACCAATGAAATACACAGAATAACTTAATGTGAATACAGGGTGTAAGTGCAACCTTGTGTAACCTGACTAACTACAAAGCTGCTTGAGCGTCACCGACGCTCAAGTGAACACTTAATACTATAGAAAATACACAGATACTGGTTTAGGTTCCAAAGCCTATTAACTGTATTATATCTAATATATTTGAAAAAGGGGATAACAGTACAAATGATACACTACAATATAACAGAGACTTCCTAACCACAGAACTAAACAATAAATACAAAAAGACAATACTACACTGACCTAAATGCAATACAATACAATACTATCTAATACAATACAATACTAGCCTAGTCTAGGGGAGATATGAGAGAACAGAACAGGGAGAGAGAGAGAGAGAGAGAGAGAGATGAGAGAAATTGGCTCACAGAAAGACAATGATTACGGAGAGAAACTTACGCACAAAGGGTATGATCGCCTGCGCCTCGATATCCAGCTCCCGGCTATCAGCAGATAACCGTTGATGAGAGAGTGAGAGCTGGATGTGGTCGGCCTGCCTATTTATGCCCCACACACAATGCAATCTCCTGGTCCTACAATCCCATTGTCCATTGGCCGAAGGAATTCGGCCCTGCATCATAACAAAAGGTCATAGGGTGATTCATACAGGTGGGCTGTGACGATTTCCAACAGCTCAGGTGGGTGGGAAACTGGGTTTCCCGCCGCATACCTGAGTATGTGTAAATAATAGAAATGGACATAAACTTCTTATGTCCATAACTATTCGCACGAGCGATTAATACGCTCCAGACCAACACCGGAATATTACTAATTAAATACTCTTCCGATGGGTACCAAACACTGCTGTATGATTCCTGTCAGACCCTTCGTACAATACAAAGAGGGATTCCTTTAAACAGGGACCTTCTATTTTAACCAAACTTTCAGAATCTGTCAAGGGGACCATGATCTACAAACTACATTAATTGTGAACATTTGTAACGAATGAGTCGCACGCTACGACTACATAAACTCTACCGTAAATACGCATACCGCGCCTGCGAGTGAACGCTATCGCGGGTATGCGCCTTCACGGGAGAGCGTACGCATGCGCAGCGCGGACCAGTGTGCGGTGCAAATATGGCAACGTGCATAGAGACATTTTTCTGACTTTGACACTCTAGAGTATCAAAATTTGTTTCACGGCACCACTAGGCCAAAGTTTTTTTTATTGAGAAATTCAGAAAAAAATATAAAATTAAGTAAATTGTGTTTATAGCATGTCATCCTCAGGTTCAGTTATGTTGTGAGGGAATGGTTTTGCCAATTTAATAAAGTATAAATAATTTTAATTGGTCCTGGACCACCAAACTATGCTACCAGTGCAAGAACCCCAGTTTGGAAACTACTGCCATAAAATAAACCTTTTTTGTTTTTTTTAAACTACATGTAATACACCTTAGATCTCAGTTCCTAAAAGGTTTTAAACCTTTGCATACAGTAAACTACACATATTTAAAAATCCTACACCGGGCACAAGTGCTCACGGGCCAATTTCATGGCAGTCTCGGATAGGAGGGCATTGTGGATTCACCAAGGGAATGCTGATGCTGACTCCAAGAAGAAAGGGAGTCTCTTCCCTATGAAGGTGAAGCATTGTTTGGCGACGGCCTAGTTAATTTGATCTCGGCAGCTCCCGCAGGTAAGTCATCCTTCTTGCCCTATGTTCCCTCTCAACGGATGAAGACGCATCATTATCTGACGCAGTCATTTCGGCCCAATAGATATGCAAGAAGTTAAGATTCCCCTTTCTTTGCAGGTAGAGGAAGGAAAAGAGGGAAGAGGTCTGTAGCCTCTTCAAGATCGCAGGAGCAGAGATCGTCCTCTGCTTCTGCCAAATCCACTGCATGACGCTGGGGCTCTCTTGCAGGAGCCCGCACCAGTGGGGGGCACGTCTAAAACTCTTCAGTCAGTTCTGGATTCATTCGGACCTGGACTCGTGGGTTTTACAAATAGTGTCCCAAGGGTACAAACTGGGGTTTCAAGACGTTCCCCCTCACCGATTGTTCAAATCAGCCTTAGTCAGCAGGGAGAAGGTTTTTATTCAAGCCTCTTCGTGGTCCCGAAGCCGGACGGCTCAGTCAGACCAATCTTAAATCTGAAATCCCTTAATTTCTACATAAAGAAATTCAATTTCAAGATGGAATCTCTCAGGGTAGTGATCTCCAGTCCGGGGGATAAAGGAGATTTCATGGTTTTGGTAGACATAAAGGATGCCTACTTATATGTTCCCATTTAGCCACTGCATCAAGCTACCTGAGGTTTGCAATTCAGGATTGTCATTACCAATTTCAGACGTTGCCGTTTGGTCTTTCCACGGCTCCGAGGATTTTCACCAGGGTGATGGCGGAAATGATGGTTCTCCTTCGCAAGCAAGGAGTCACAATTATCCCGTACTTGGATGATCTCCTGATAAAGGCGAGATCCAGGGACCAGTTGGTGCAAAACATCTACTCTCCCTGACAGTTCTTCAACAACATGGTTGGCTCCTAAACTTGCCAAAATCGCAGTTGGTCCCAATGACGCGGTTGTTGTTTTTGGGAGTGATACTGGACACAGAAGATGTTTTCTTCTAGTGGAAAGGCTCTGGAGATCCAGAGTCTGGTCAAACAAATTCTGAAACCAGCAAGAGTGTTAATCCATCATTGCATTCAGTTGCTGGGGAAGATGGTTGCGGCCTACGAGGCCATTCAGTTTGGCAGGTTCCATGCCAGAGTGTTCCAGTGGGACCTGTTGGACAAGTGGTCCGGATCCCACCTACACATGCACCGGAGGATAATCCTGTCTTCCAAGACCAGAATCTCACTCCATTGGTGGCTGCACAGTTCTCACCACCTTGAGGGGCGATGGTTCGGGATCCAGGACGGGATCCTAGGGACCACGGATGCAACCCTCCGAGGCTGGAGAGCAGTCACACAGGGGGAAAACATCCAAGGAAGATGGTCAAGTCTTCCTTGGATGTTTTCATCTCCACATAAATGTTCTGGAGTTAAGGGCCATTTAATAACTGCAGACACAGTACGCACTGGGACGGGTGCCCAGCATCCTCTACGGACTAAGAGAAAAGGATTTACCGGTAGGTATTAAAATCCTATTTTCTCTAACGTCCTAGAGGATGCTGGGGACTCCGTAAGGACCATGGGGATAGACGGGCTCCGCAGGAGACATGGGCACTTTAAGAAAGACTTTAGTTCTGGGTGTGCACTGGCTCCTCCCTCTATGCCCCTCCTCCAGACCTCAGTTTGATACTGTACCCAGTGGAGACTGGGTGCTTTTCAGGAGCTCTCCTGAGCTTTCTGACAGAAAGTATTTTGTTAGGTTTTTCATTTTCAGGGAGCACTGCTGGCAACAGACTCCCTCATCGAGGGACTGAGGGGAGAGAAGCAGCCCTACTCTCTGAGTTGCAAGGTCCTGCTTCTTAGGCTACTGGACTCCATTAGCTCCAGTGGGATTGGTACGCAGGATCTCACCCTCGCCGTCCGTCCCAGAGCCGCGCCGCCGTCCCCCTCGCAGAGCCGGAAGATAGAAGCCGGGTGAGTATGAGAAGAAAAGAAGACTTCAGAGGCGGCAGAAGACTTCATGATTTTCACTGAGGTAACGCACAGCACTGCAGCTGTGCGCCTTTGCTCCCATACACCTCACATACTCCGGTCACTGTAAGGGTGCAGGGAGCAGGGGGGGGCGCCCTGGGCAGCAATATAAACCTCTTTCGCAAAAATATAACATATATACAGCTGGGCACTTTATATATGTATAAGCCCCCACCAATTTTACAGTTTAAGCGGGACAGAAGCCCGCCTCCGAGGGGGCGGGGCTTCTCCCTCAGCACTCACCAGCGCCATTTTTTCTCCACAGCACCGCTGAGAGGAAGCTCCCCGGACTCTACCCTGCTTATACCACGTTAGACAAGAGGGTTGAAAAGAGGGGTGGGGGGGCACATAATTCGCAAATTACATACAGCAGCACTACTGGGCAAACATTAAGTTACTGTTTTATTCCTGGGTTATATAGCGCTGGGGGGTGTGCTGGCATACTCTCTCTCTGTCTCTCCAAAGGGCCTTGTGGGGAAACTGTCTTCAGAAAAAGCATTCCCTGTGTGTGAAGTGTGTCGGTACACGTGTGTCGACATGTCTGAGGAAGAAGGCTATATTAGAGAGGAGCGGGAGCAAATGAATGTGGTGTCTCCGCCGACAGCTGATTGGATGGATATGTGGAATGTTTTAAATGCTAGTGTAAACTCATTGCACAAAAGATTAGACAAGGCAGAAGCTTTGGGACAGTCAGGGTTTCAACCCATGCCTGATCCTATGTTGCAGGGACTGTCAGGGTCTCATAAGCGCCCACTATCCCAGATTGTTGACACAGATACCGACACGGATTCTGATTCCAGTGTCGATTACGATGAAGCAAAGTTACAGCCAAAATTGGCAAAATCCATTCGATTTATGATTATGGCAATAAAAGATGTTTTGCACATCACAGAGGAACCCCCTGTCGCTGACAAGAGGGTACATATGTACAAGGGAAAGAAGCCTGAGGTAACCTTTCCCCCCTCACACGAGCTGAACGAGTTATGTGAAAAAGCTTGGGAATCTCCAGATAAAAGACTGCAGATTTCCAAAAGGATTCTTATGGCGTATCCTTTCCCATCAACGGATAGGTTACGATGGGAATCCTCCCCTAGGGTGGACAAAGCATTAACACGCTTATCCAAGAAGGTAGCCCTCCCGTCCCAGGATACGGCTACCCTCAAAGAGTGTGCTGACCGCAAACAGGAGATTACCCTGAAGTCCATTTATACACATTCAGGTACCTTACTCAGACCGGCAATTGCGTCGGCCTGGGTGTGTAGTGCTGTAGCGGCATGGACAAATACCTTATCTGAGGGGATGGATAGCCTAGACAAGGATACTATTTTATTGACCCTGGGGCATATAAGAGATGCTGTCCTATATATGTGTGTATGCAAACTACAGGTGGTGCTGCAGGGCCCACACCCTTTTACTTGTCTTGTAGAGCAGCTCTGAAGCTGTTACAGTGCCCAGCTGCTGCAAGAAATCAGCTTGAATGCTTCAGGGGCTTGGGCATGGCCAACATGAGCCCCACACCGAAGGAGGGTGGGGGTGTTTAATGCAAACTTGGGGTTATCCAAGCGCCGCAAAAGGCCGCCATGCCCTGCATGCCCCTTTTCTCTTTTCATATACAGATGAGGGTTCCAGCCAACTTTGGCCCACTGCTTGGATGACATCACCGTATGCAAATCCGTCTGCTGCAGACCTTCCCCCAGGAATGCTTGCAATAGTTGTTGCATATGGTTTAATGTCTGAGGGTGCTTCAGTATTAGGCAGCCTTCCGCCCTCCCATGTTCATCTGAAAAGGTGTGGTCTCCCTGCAGTTGTTGTCCCCAGACGAGAGTTCCCTTGTGCTTCCTCAGTTAAATCTCCTTAACTTGACGGGGGTGTGCCCGAGCAGCCACCCTCCCCAGCCCTATCCCAACACATACCTATCTTGCATATGAGATCTCTTGATCATGAAGATAGTTCTCACAGGTTGAGGTTCATCCTGGCCCCGCTCCCCGCTGGAGAGCGCTGATGGGGACAGCAGCGGGGCTTCAGCAGAAGGGTGAGTACGTGTGGCCAGAGACCTCCCTTCCCATGTGCAGGCCTGCAGAGTCTGCCGCGCAGGATGGGGCATGTGGCACTCTCCCTCCCAGGGGCTCTTCCAGATGTAGCTCCTCAGCAGTATTTTTCCCGGGCTGCGCGGCGCTCTCCCCGACTGGCATCCGCCCTGGAACACTGCCTTCCTCAACGCAACATCAGCAGGAGGCCCTGGCCGCATCACCATCCCAGGTCTTTCTCATGTATGTATCATGTATGTGTGTGTGATATATGTATGAATCATATATGTTTGTGATATATATATATATATATATATCTATCTATCTATCTATCTATCTATCTATCTATCTATCTATCTATCTATCTATCTATCTATCGTATGTGTGTGTGTGTATATATATGTATCTATCATGTATGTATGTATGTATCTATCTTGTATGTATGTGTTCTATCTATCTATCTATCTATCTATCTATCTATCGTGTGTGTGATATATGTATGTATCTATCATGTATGTGTTATATGTATGTATCACACCTTCCTCTATACATATACATACATACATACATACACACACACACACCTATATCTGTACGTACACTGACATACACACACCAACATCTATACATTAACACGCTGACCCCTTCATTTCTACCTAAAGAAATTCAATTTCAAGATGGAATCTCTCAGGGTAGTGATCTCCAGTCCGGGGGATAAAGGAGATTTCATGGTTTTGGTAGACATAAAGGATGCCTACTTATATGTTCCCATTTAGCCACTGCATCAAGCTACCTGAGGTTTGCAATTCAGGATTGTCATTACCAATTTCAGACGTTGCCGTTTGGTCTGTCCACGGCTCCGAGGATTTTCACCAGGGTGATGGTGGAAATGATGGTTCTCCTTCGCAAGCAAGGAGTCACAATTATGCCGTACTTGGATGATCTCCTGATAAAGGCGAGATCCAGGGACCAGTTGGTGCAAAACATCTACTCTCCCTGACAGTTCTTCAACAACATGGTTGGCTCCTAAACTTGCCAAAATCGCAGTTGGTCCCAATGACGCGGTTGTTGTTTCTGGGAGTCATACTGGACACAGAAGAGGCTTTCTTCCAGTGGAAAGGCTATGGAGTTCCAGAGTCTGGTCAAACAAATTCTGAAACCAGCAAGAGTGTTAATCCATCAATGCATTCTGTTGCTGGGGAAGATGGTTGCGGCCTACGAGGCCATTCAGTTTTGCAGGTTCCATGCCAGAGTGTTCCAGTGGGACCTGTTGGACAAGTGGTCCGGATCCCACCTACACATGCACCGGAGGATAATCCTGTCTTCCAAGACCAGAATCTTACTCCATTGGTGGCTGCACAGTTCTCACCTCCTAGAGGGGCGATGGTTCGGGATCCAGGACTGGATCCTAGGGACCATGGATGCAACCCTCCGAGGCTGGGGAGCAGTCACACAGGGGGAAAACATCCAAGGAAGATGGTCAAGTCAGGAAAGTTTTCTCCACATAAATGTTCTGGAGTTAAGGGCCATTTAATAACTGCAGACACAGTACGCACTGGGACGGGTGCCCAGCATCCTCTACGGACTAAGAGAAAAGGATTTACCGGTAGGTATTAAAATCCTATTTTCTCTAACGTCCTAGAGGATGCTGGGGACTCCGTAAGGACCATGGGGATAGATAGGCTCCGCAGGAGACATGGGTACTTTAAGAAAGACTTTAGTTCTGGGTGTGCACTGGCTCCTCCCTCTATGCCCCTCCTCCAGACCTCAGTTTGATACTGTGCCCAGTGGAGACTGGGTGCTTTTCAGGAGCTCTCCTGAGCTTTCTGACAGAAAGTATTTTGTTAGGTTTTTAATTTTCAGGGAGCACTGCTGGCAACAGACTCCCTCATCGAGGGACTGAGGGGAGAGAAGCAGCCCTACTCTCTGAGTTGCAAGGTCCAGCTTCTTAGGCTACTGGACACCATTAGCTCCAGAGGGATTGGTACGCAGGATCTCACCCTCGCCGTCCGTCCCAGAGCCGCGCCTCCGTCCCCCTTGCAGAGCCGGAAGATAGAAGCCGGGTGAGTATGAGAAGAAAAGAAGACTTCAGAGGCGGCAGAAGACTTCATGATCTTCACTGAAGTAACGCACAGCACTGCAGCTGTGCGCCATTGCTCCCATACACCTCACACACTCCGGTCACTGTAAGGGTGCAGGGCGCAGGGGGGGGGGGGCACCCTGGGCAGCAATATAAACCTCTTTTTGGCAAAAATATAACACATATACAGCGGGGCACTGTATATATGTATGAGCCCCCGCCAATTTTACAGTTTAAGCGGGACAGAAGCCTGCCGCCGAGGATGCGGGGCTTCTCCCTCAGCACTCACCAGCGCCATTTTTTCTTCACAGCACCGCTGAGAGGAAGCTCCCCGGACTCTCCCCTGCTTATACCACGGTAGACAAGAGAGTTGAAAAGAGGGGGGGGGGGGCACATAATTTGGCGCAAATTACATACAGCAGTACTACTGGGCAAACATTAAGTTACTGTGTATTCCTGGGTTATATAGCGCTGGGGTGTGTGCTGGCATACTCTCTCTCTCTGTCTCTCCAAAGGGCCTTGTGGGGAAACTGTCTTCAGAAAAAGCATTCCCTGTGTGTGTGGTGTGTCGGTACACGTGTGTCGACATGTCTGAGGAAGAAGGCTATATTAGAGAGGAGCAGGAGCAAATGAATGTGGTGTCTCCGCCGACAGCTGATTGGATGGATATGTGGAATGTTTTAAATGCTAGTGTAAACTCATTGCACAAAAGATTAGACAAGGCTGAAGCTTTGGGACAGTCAGGGTCTCAACCCATGCCTGATCCTATGTTGCAGGGACTGTCAGGGTCTCATAAGCGCCCACTATCCCAGATTGTTGACACAGATACAGACACGGATTCTGACTCCAGTGTCGATTACGATGATGCAAAGTTACAGCCAAAATTGGCAAAATCCATTCGATATATGATTATGGCAATAAAAGATGTTTTGCACATCAGAGAGGAACCCCCTGTCCCTGACAAGAGGGTACATATGTACAAGGTGAAAAAGCCTGAGGTAACCTTTGAGGGGGTCACACGAGCTGAACGAGTTATGTGAAAAAGCTTGGGAATCTCCAGATAAAAGACTGCAGATTTCCAAAAGGATTCTTATGGCGTATCCTTTCCCATCAATGGATAGGTTACGATGGGAATCCTCCCCTAGGGTGGACAAAGCATTAACACGCTTATCCAAGAAGGTAGCCCTCCCGTCCCAGTATACGGCTACCCTCAAAGAGTCTGCTGACCGCAAACAGGAGATTACCCTGAAGTCCATTTATACACATTCAGGTACCTTACTCAGACCGGCAATTGCGTCGGCCTGGGTGTGTAGTGCTGTAGCGGCATGGACGGATACCTTATCTGAGGGGATGGATACCCTAGATTAGGATACTATTTTATTGACCCTGGGGCATATAAGAGATGCTGTCCTATATATGTGTGTATGCAAACTACAGGTGGTGCTGCAGGGCTCACACCCTTTTACTTGTCTTGTAGAGCAACTCTGGAGCTGTTTCTGGGTCCAGCTGCTGCAAGAAATCAGCTTGAATGCTTCAGGGGCTGGGGCATGGCCAACATGAGCCCACACTGATGGGGGGTGGGGGTGTATAAAGCGATTTAGGGGTCATCCAAGCGCAACCCCACAAAGGCCGCCATGCCCTGCGTGACCCTTTTCTCTTTTCATATGCAGACGAGGGTTGCAGCCAACTATGCCCACTGCTTGGATGACATCACTATATGCAAATCCATCTGCTGCAGGCCTTCCCCCAGGAATGCTTGCAGTAGTTGTTGCATTTGGTTTGTTGTTTGGGGGTGCTTCAGTATTAGGCAGCCTTCTGCCCTCCCACATTCGTCTGAAAATGTGTTCTCCCTGCAGTTGTTGTTCCCAGATGAGAGTTCCCTTGTGCTTCCTCAGTTGAATCTCTTTAACTTGACAGGGGTGTGCCCGAGCAGCCGCCCTCCACAGCCCTATCCCAACACATACTTATCTTGCATATGAGATCTCTTGATCATGAAGATAGTTCTCACAGGGTGAGGTTCATCCATTACATTTTAAAGTAGGAAGGTACAAATTACATATTCAAATTACATATATGTGCTGGATTCAAATGTTTTCCCCCCTTCCTTTCTCAATTGTGCCCATCAGCAGCTATTCTAATGTTGCTGCCAATGGGTGTGACGCATTCATTTCTTCTGTGGGGTACACTGGACTCCACAAGGATTCACATTGTATATGTACACCAGAGTAGGATCTTGATCTGAGGCAGGGACGTGCAGTCAGGGGAGGCAGGGGAGGCAGTGCCTCCCCTGTCAGTAATGTGTAAAATAATACAAAGAAGATACTTATGACACTTGTTCTGTGTCATAAGTATCTGGTTTACTCTTTATATTATTGTAATTATTGTTACCATCTATGAAACAGTATTATATGTGCTTTGGAGGCACCGCTGTAGGTGCCTCCCGCAGTCTATGTGAAAGGACCGGAAGAGGGGGGCGGGGCCACGCGTTGGACAGTGAAAGCCCATTCAGAAAAGCAGCAGAAGCGGCACCTAATAGCAGTGCCGCTTTGACAGGGGTGTGCTTTCAGCTCATATGAAAGCACACCCCTGTCAATGTGATTGGGCAGTGGGCAGGGCTTCGGAAACGGTCTCCGACAGTGACTCCAGAATCTGTGTCATCTCATCTGTGTCGGTAGCGTCTAGTTTCCTTCCCCCCCTATCCCCGTGTGTCTCCTACTGATCCTGCAGCCAGTGGGATCAGGTCACTGCATCCCCCCCACTCACGTTTGCCGCCGATCAGTATCGTCGTCCCCCCGCAGGCACCAGGTCGGTATGAGGATGACAGCTGCTGCGTTGATGGGACTGAGAAGCGGGACACGGCGGGAGCTCTGCTCACACTTGCTCCGGCTATCTGTCTTAGCGATGCGGCTCCTGTGTGAGGCTGTCACACAGGAGCCGCGGCGCTAAGACAGATAGCCGGAGCAAGTGTGAGCAGAGCTCCCGCCGTGTCCCGCTTCTCAGTCCCATCAACGCAGCAGCTGTCATCCTCATACCGACCTGGTGCCTGCGGGAGGGGGGCTCATTCCTACCTGGTGCCTGCGGGAGGGGGGCTCATTCCGACCTCGTGCCTGCGGGGGGGGCTCATTCCGACCTGGTGCCTGCGGGAGGGGGGCTCATTCCGACCTGGTGCCTGCGGGAGGGGAGACACAGATCGGCGGCGGTGGCTGGGCGCTATGGACAGCAGTCGGGTATGTGGGGGCCCAGGGGCATGTGGAGGCCATCACAAATCACTCACACAGCAGGGGCACACAGTCTACCCACCATACACACACATGCATCTACACCCACTGCAGGGGCACACAGCCCCCCCCCCCCTGTCCACACCCACAGCAGGGGCACACAGCCCCCCCATCCACACCCACAGCAGGGACACACATCACCCCCATCCACACCCACAGCAGGGGCACACAGCCCCCCCATCCACACGCACAGCAGGGACACACAGCCCCCCCATCCACACACACAGCAGGGACACACATCACCCCCATCCACACCCACAGCAGGGGCACACAGCCCCCCCATCCACACACACAGCAGGGACACACAGCCCCCCCATCCACACCCACAGCAGGGGCACACAGCCCCCATCCACACCCACAGCAGGGACACACATCACCCCCATCCACATGCGCAGCAGGGACACACATCACCCCCATCCACACCCACAGCAGGAGCACACAGCCCCCCCATCCACACCCACTGCAGGGACACACATCACCCCCATCCACACGAACAGCAGGGACACACATCACCCCCATCCACACCCACAGCAGGGGCACACAGCCCCCCCATCCACACACACAGCAGGGACACACATCACCCCCATCCACACCCACAGCAGGGGCACACATCACCCCCATCCACACCCACAGCAGGGGCACACAGCCCCCCCATCCACACACACAGCAGGGACACACAGCCCCCCCATCCACACCCACAGCAGGGGCACACAGCCCCCCCATCCACACGCACAGCAGGGACACACAGCCCCCCCATCCACACACACAGCAGGGACACACATCACCCCCATCCACACCCACAGCAGGGGCACACATCACCCCCATCCACACCGACAGCAGGGGCACACAGCCCCCCCATCCACACACACAGCAGGGACACACAGCCCCCCCATCCACACCCACAGCAGGGGCACACAGCCCCCCCGTCCACACCCACAGCAGGGACACACATCACCCCCATCCACACGCACAGCAGGTACACACATCACCCCCATCCACACCCACAGCAGGGGCACACAGCCCCCCCCATCCACACACACAGCAGGGACACACATCACCCCCATCCACACCCACAGCTGGGGCACACATCACCCCCATCCACACGCACAGCAGGGACACACATCACCCCCATCCACACCCACAGCAGGGGCACACAGCCCCCCCATCCACACGCACAGCAGGGACACACATCACCCCCATCCACACCCACAGCTGGGGCACACATCACCCCCCATCCACACGCACAGCAGGGACACACATCACCCCCATCCACACCCACAGCAGGGGCACACAGCCCCCCCATCCACACGCACAGCAGGGACACACAGCCCCCCCATCCACACACACAGCAGGGACACACATCACCCCCATCCACACCCACAGCAGGGGCACACAGCCCCCCCATCCACACACACAGCAGGGACACACAGCCCCCCCATCCACACCCACAGCAGGGGCACACAGCCCCCCCATCCACACCCACAGCAGGGACACACATCACCCCCATCCACACGCACAGCAGGTACACACATCACCCCCATCCACACCCACAGCAGGGGCACACAGCCCCCCCATCCACACACACAGCTGGGACACACATCACCCCCATCCACACCCACAGCTGGGGCACACATCACCCCCATCCACACGCACAGCAGGGACACACATCACCCCCATCCACACCCACAGCAGGGGCACACAGCCCCCCCATCCACACGCACAGCAGGGACACACATCACCCCCATCCACACCCACAGCTGGGGCACACATCACCCCCCATCCACACGCACAGCAGGGACACACATCACCCCCATCCACACCCACAGCAGGGGCACACAGCCCCCCCATCCACACGCACAGCAGGGACACACATCACCCCCATCCACACCCGCAGCTGGGGCACACATCACCCCCCCCACACACATACAGCAGGAGCTCCTGTGCACATACTGTACAACAGAGACAAAGCACTCCCCCCCCCCCAAACTCACCTGTGCACATACGCACAGCAGGGGCACACAGCTCTAACACTGCCAGCATGGGGTCCGTCATCTCACAGTGAGAAGGGAGACAGGGCGGCCACTGCGGATTGAGAGGGGAGCGGTGACTCACTTACATCAATTGGCAAGAGCATAGAATGTTGGATCAGCCAGGTGCTTCCAGCATGTGGACAGACATTGATAATCTGCGGGCAGCGGGGCACATCCTCCTGGAGGGAGGGAGTCACGTCTTCAGAGGTGAGTCACGATGGCGGCGGGAGTAGTGTGTCCGCGATGATATGCCACTCTTCTAGTGACGGTCACTCCCCCATTGTGACTGTAAGGCTGTTTAGCTGCGCTCAGCGCCAGGAGCAGGAGTCCCGCCCTCCATGTGTAGGGTAGCGCAGAGCACCACTCCCCTCTATGCAGCTGTGGAGTACTCCAGTTTAAATAGCGGAGTGTGGGGGCCCTTAATGTGTGGGGGCCCCTGTCGCCCTTCCTATAATCCGGCCCTGGGAGCAGTGTCCATGGAGGGAACGACAGCAGTCGGGACCCGGGAGCTACAGGGAGCAGGTGAGATTGTTGTTTAACTTAGCGAGCGAATACCTTTCATTACCAACCTGCCCCCCCCTGCTCCGCACGACTGCTCCCATCTGCCCCCCATGCGCCGCACCACTGCTCCCATGTTCCGCACTACTGCTCCCATCCTGCCCCCTGTGATCCGCACCGCTGCTCCCATCCTGCCCCCTGTGATCCGCACCATTGCTCCTAACCTGCCCCGCATCACTGCTCCCTTCCTGCTCCGCACCACTGCTCCCATCCTACCCCTCCTGCTCCACACCACTACTCCCATCCGGCCCCCTCCTGCTCCGCACCACTGCTCCCAACCTCACCCCCCCACTCTGCATCATTGCTCCCAACCTGCCCCGCACCACTGCTCCCATGCTCCGCACTACTGCTCCCATCCTGCCCCCTGTGATCCGCACTGCTGCTACCATCCTGCCCCCTGTGATCCGCACCGCTGCTCCCATCCTGCCCCCTGTGATCCGCACCGCTGCTCCCATCCTGCCCCCTGTGATCCGCACCATTGCTCCTAACCTGCCCCGCATCACTGCTCCCTTCCTGCTCCGCACCACTGCTCCCATCCTACCCCCTCCTGCTCCACACCACTACTCCCATCCGGCCCCCTCCTGCTCCGCACCACTGCTCCCAACCTCACCCCCCCACTCCGCATCATTGCTACCAACATGCCCCGCACCACTGCTCCCTTCCTGCGCCCTCCTGCTTCGCACCACTGCCCTATCCCACCCAGTCCTGCTCCGCACCACTGCTCCCATCCTGCCCCCTCCTGCTCCGCACCACTGCTCCCATCCTGCCCTACCTGCTCTGCATCATCGGCAGGACTTAGCGAACATTATGGCTGCAGTGCCTCACCAGACACTGACCTCACCGCACGCCACTGATCTGAGGCACCAACAGGCTCAAAGCTTTTGACTGTTCCCAAGATGCTCAGCGCCCCCTCCTCTATAACCTCGCTTCCATGAACAGGGAGCTCAGTTTGTAGTTGGTGCCTTCAGTAGCAGGCCACTTAACAGGGGGCTGCCTCAGGCAGCCTATTCTTAGCTATTAATTTTGGCAAGAAAAGAAGAACTTTTTTTATAAGAATCTACAAGGGCTGCAGCAGGCTAGGTCTAATAGACCTCTTTACTGCAGCTCCATCACTCCCAGTGGCGCAGTATACTCCCGTGCCCCGGTTGCTGGGTCACTGCAGCGGAGGCTCCGGTTTCTTCCTAAGGTCAGTCACACACACACCGCCCTCCGGGATCACGAGGCCGCTGATGGGGGCGGGCCGTGTGCGCACTGGCGTGGACACTGATTACTGGGCAGCCGCTCCACTAGCCACCAGGGACAGTTAAGGAGCACAGCTCTGGGGTTTTTTCTCCTATATTAACCCCATTTTGTACTACCCGCAGTGCATTGTGATAGGTAATGGGGCCTGATTCAGGTTGGATCGCAATCCAACTGCAAAAACTGCTAAGAGCATACGCATCCGCCTGCATTTTCTGCGGCACCCCGCAGATAATGCGATCACCTCTGCCTGTGAATCGGTGAAGGGGGGGGGGGGGGGTCAACAACACTCCATTTCCAAGTCGGAGATGGAGCGGTGCGGGGGCACGGTTTCAAAATGGGGTCGGCAACGGAGAAACAGGAGGCGTGGTCAGAGCAGCTGCATGACATCACATGGGCCGGACTCTGCCAGTGGAGCCCCAGCGTCATGAGGTAGATTTTGTAGAGGCCGGGGAGGACTTCTGTTCCTGGGAACTAGCTGTGTTGTGCAGCTTTATTCCTCTGCCCCTACCTCTGGCAAGAAAGGACGCACCTCGCACTTTCTTGTTGCTTTGTGACCGAAAGGACTGCATTTGATAATGCGGAGCTTTCTTATGCTGTGAGGGAACATAAGGTAAAAAATTTGATTTTCCAACTGTAGCTGTGCGTGTTAATGCTTTGTTCATCCTACGGGAGGATTTCCATCGTAACCTATCCGTTGATGGAAAAGGATACGCCATAAGAATCCTTTTGGAAATCTGCAGTTTTTTATCTGGAGATTCCCAAGCTTTTTCACATAACTCGTTCAGCTCGTGTGACCCCCTCAAAGGTTACCTCAGGCTTCTTTCCCTTGTACATATGTACCCTCTTGTCAGGGACAGGGGGTTCCTCTGTGATGTGCAAAACATCTTTTATTGCCATAATCATATATCGAATGGATTTTGCCAATTTTGGCTGTAACTTTGCATCATCGTAATCGACACTGGAGTCAGAATCCGTGTCGGTATCTGTGTCAACAATCTGGGATAGTGGGCGCTTATGAGACCCTGACAGTCCCTGCAACATAGGATCAGGCATGGGTTGAGTCCCTGACTGTCCCAAAGCTTCAGCCTTGTCTAATCTTTTGTACAATGAGTTTACACTAGCATTTAAAACATTCCACATATCCATCCAATCAGGTGTCAGCGGAGACACCACATTCATTTGCTCCCGCTCCTCTCTAATATAGCCTTCTTCCTCAGACATGTCGACACACGTGTACCGACACACCACACACACAGGGAATACTTTTTCTGAAGACAGTTTCCCCACAAGGCCCTTTGGAGAGACAGAGAGAGAGTATGCCAGCACACTCCCCAGCGCTATATAACCCAGGAATAACACAGTAACTTAATGTTTGTCCAGTAGCGCTGCTGTATGTAATTTGCGCCGAATTATGTGCCCCCCCTCTCTTTTCAACCCTCTTCTCTACCGTGGTATAAGCGGGGAGAGTCCGGGGAGCTTCCTCTCAGCGGTGCTGTGGAGAAAAAATGGCGCTGGTGAGTGCTGAGGGAGAAGCCCCGCCCCCTCGGCGGCGGGCTTCTGTCCCGCTTAAACTATAAAATTGGTGGGGGCTCATACATATATACAGTGCCCAGCTGTATATATGTTATATTTTTGCCAAAAAGAGGTTTATATTGCTGCCCAGGGTGCCCCCCCTGCGCCCTGCACCCTTACAGTGACCGGAGTATGTGAGGTGTATGGGAGCAATGGCGCACAGCTGCAGTGCTGTGCGCTACCTCAGTGAAGATCATGAACTCTGTGGAGCCCGTCTATCCCCATGGTCCTTACGGAGTCCCCAGCATCCTCTAGGACGTTAGAGAAACTAGGATTTTAATACCTACCGGTAAATCCTTTTCTCTTAGTCTGTTGAGGATGCTGGGCACCCGTCCCAGTGTGTACTGTGTCTGCAGTTATTAAATGGCCCTTAACTCCAGAACATTTATGTGGAGACAACTTTCCTGACTTGACCATCTTCCTTGGACGTTTTCCCCCTGTGTGACTGCTCCACAGCCTCGGAGGGTTGCATCTGTGGTCCCTAGGATCCAGTCCTGGATCCCGAACCATCGCCCCTCTAGGAGGTGAGAACTGTGCAGCCACCAATGGAGTGAGATTCTGGTCTTGGAAGACAGGATTATCCTCCGGTGCATGTGTAGGTGGGATCCGGACCAATTGTCCAACAGGTCCCACTGGAACACTCTGGCATGGAACCTGCCAAACTGAATGGCCTCGTAGGCCACAACCATCTTCCCCAGCAACTGAATGCATTGATGGATTAACACTCTTGCTGGTTTCAGAATTTGTTTGACCAGACTCTGGATCTCCATAGCCTTTCCACTGGAAGAAAACCTCTTCTGTGTCCAGTATGTGTTATGATTCCAGCACTCTGGTCAGAGAAGATCTTATGGCAAGGACCGGAGCACTGGAACGGAATGCTGGGGAAGGGAGCAGGACAGGAAAATAGCCCCTGGCGCCCTAACTCTGTTGTCTCACCCGTGTTGTCAGAAATCCCCTGCGAGACTATGGTTTCTTGAGCCCTTGGCAGCCGCGTTTGAAGGGCGGATTATGTCTGCCCAACTTTGATGCCCCCCGGTCTTAATGAGAGACAAAGGGAAACCCGAGACAGGGTGATAACAAGAGGCCCTCTAACTAAACAACCAGGCCAGGGGCTAAGCAAACTCAAAACTATAATATGTGCGGAGAAACCGCCAGGAAAAAGGACAACCAAAATATCCACTTGTCCAATTCTCCTACCCGGCACCGCCGAGTACCAGAGAGGACTTGTGGAAGCGGAACCCTCCGCAAATGCTCCAAACACAAAATATAAAAAGTAAAGCGGCTGAGCCGCAACACACGGCAGAGCCGCAACTCACGAACACCACTGGATATAAAACGGTGATCAGTCAGGACTCCAGGGAACCAAACGACCTCTTGGGATGAGATGACAACTCCCGAATACCGGACTTCTGCGGACTGGAATGACCGGATACAGCAGGACTGGAAACAGACTCTCAGCAAACAAAGGCAGCATGCAGGAAGCTATTACCGGCATCTGTGAGAAGCCCTGGGAGTGTATTTAACAAGGAGTCCTCCAATCAGCTGCTAATGGCTGATTAGAATAAATGCCGTGCAGCTGCCTTGCTGCACGGCCAGAGAGCAGGTGAATATCTTAATTTCCTAAAGCCTAGCAACGGGGAACGCGGTCCGCCAGTGGCGTCCCCGTTGCTAGGGTCCGTGCGGCTCAGCGCGCCCGGCGTCTAGCGTTGCTAGGGAGCCGGCGGCTGTACGTGCACGGCATCTCTAGTTGCTAGGCGCCGGGCCGCGCAGACCATCAAGCGGACCCCGGCGCCTAACAGTACCCCCCCCTTGAGGAGGGGTCAAGGAACCCCTAAAGCCAGGTTTCTGAGGAAATTCCCGAAAAAATGCCCTCTTGAGCCTCGGGGCATGAAGATCCTTATCCAGGACCCAAGACCTTTCCTCCGGACCATAGCCTTTCCAGTGAACCAGAAAATACAGCCGATCCCGGGACAATTTGGAATCGAGAACCTTCTCTACCAAGAACTCCTGTTGTCCCTGTACATCCACTGGAGATCTACCCTGAGAGATCTTCCGAGGAAATCTACTGGAAGAAACGTATTGTTTCAACAGGGAACAATGAAACGTATTTCCAATCCTGAGAGATCTTGGTAAACGTAACCGAAAGGCAACTGGGTTGACTCTTTTAATAATAAGAAATGGCCCAATAAATTTGGGTCCCAGTCTAGCTGAGGATTGTCGAAGCCTGATGTTGCGAGTCGACAACCACACCCTATCTCCCACCTTAAAAGTGCAAGGACGTCGGAGCCTGTCAGAAAATTTCTTCTCTCGAAAGGCCGCTTTTCTGAGAGCAAGGTGCACCTTTTTCCAAATGGCTCTGAGATGGGAGGTTAAGGTAAGCGAGGAGACTGAGGAATGATGAAAAAAAGAATTAGCTCTGGGGTGAAAACCAAAAACTGAAAAGAATGGAGACTCTTTAGTGGAGGAATGACAAGAATTATTGTAAGCAAATTCAGCCAACGGAAGAAACTCGGACCAATCATTCTGGAGTTTGGCTGAATACAAGCGCAAATATTGTTTCAATGATTGGTTAACTCGTTCGGTTTGCCCGTTGGATTGTGGGTGGTAACCGGATGTTAACGACAATTTCATCTTCAATGAGGCACAAAAACATTTCCAGAATTGTGCGATGAATTGTGGACCCCGATCAGAAACAATATCAGTAGGCAACCCATGAAGCCTGAATACATGGCGGAGAAACAAAACTGCCAACCCTTGGGCAGAAGGCAATCGGGGAAGAGCAATAAAATGAGCCATTTTACTAAAACGGTACACTACCACCCATATGACTCGGAATCCGGCTGAAAGGGGAAGGTCAACCACAAAATCCATGGAAATATGAGACCACGGCCTGAGAGGAACATTTAAGGGCATAAGTTGCCCGATGGGCAAGGAACGGGGAACCTTACGCTGTGCACAAACCTGACATGAATAAACAAATTCCTTGACGTCTTTAGAAAGACCAGGCCACCATACTGAGCGAGAGACTAACTCCAATGTCTTAGAGACTCCTGGATGCCCTGAAACTTTGTTATCATGGAATTCCGTTAAAACAGTAACTCTCAAAAACTCAGGGACGTAAAGACGACCAGCAGGAGTAATTCTAGGAGCTTGGTGTTGAAGCTGTTTTAACTGGGTAAATAAATCTTGTGTGAGGCCCGCCCAGATGACCGAAGATGGAAGTATGGGGGTAACAGGATTGTTATTGTGAACCGGAAGAAAGCTATGTGACAGGGCATCAGCCTTAGTATTCTTGGAACCAGGCCTGAAAGTGATTATAAATTTGAAACGCGTAAAAAATAATGCCCAACGTGCCTGCCGGGCATTAAGCCGCTTAGCCGATTCAATGTATTGCAGGTTCTTATGGTCAGTCAATACCGAAATAGTATGTTTTGCTCCCTCCAGCCAATGCCTCCACTCCTCGAAAGCCCATTTTACCGCCAGTAACTCCCGATTACCAACGTCATAGTTGGATTCAGCGGAGGAGAATTTCCTGGACATAAAGGCACAAGGATGTAACTCCAGAGACTCCGGATCCTTTTGAGAAAGGATAGCCCCCACTCCAACCTCCGAGGCATCAACCTCCACCACAAAGGGCAATTCCGGATTAGGATGTCTGAGGACTGGAGCCGAGACAAAGGCTTGTTTCAAGGCCCGGAAGGACAACTCAGCTTCACGCGACCAGTTGGTAGGATCCGCTCCTTTCTTTGTCAGAGCTACAATGGGAGCAACCAGGTCAGAAAAAGAATGAATGAACCTCCTATAATAATTCGCAAACCCTAAAAAACGCTTAATTGCTTTTAAATTGGTGGGTTGCGCCCAACTAAGGATGGCCTGGAGTTTCTTTGGTTCCATGGAAAATCCCTGAGGGGAAATTATGTACCCTAAAAAAGATACTTCCGTGACATGAAACTCACACTTCTCCAGCTTGGCATATAAATGATTCTCACATAACTTTTGAAGAACCAGACGCACCTGGGTAACATGTTGTTCCATTGATTTAGAAAAAATCAGGATGTCGTCTAAGTAAACGACCACGAATTTCCCTAGGAAGTCACGGAGCACATCGTTAATGAGGTCTTGAAAAACTGCCGGAGCATTGGACAGGCCGAACGGCATCACCAGGTATTCGTAGTGACCCGACTGAGTACTGAAGGCCGTTTTCCACTCATCTCCAGATTTAATTCGGATGAGGTTGTACGCTCCTCTAAGGTCAATTTTAGAAAAAATCACAGCAGAACGTAACTGATCAAAGAGTACAGAAATCAACGGCAAAGGATAGGTGTTTTTAACTGAGATCTTATTCAGGGCTCTAAAATCAATGCAAGGTCTAAGCGAGCCATCCTTTTTCTCCACAAAGAAGAAGCCTGCACTTAAAGGAGATTTTGATGGTCTAATAAATCCTTTCTCAAGGCTCTCCTTTACATAATCATTCATAGCCGCAGTTTCTGGCCCGGATAATGCATATAATCTTCCCTTTGGCAATGCGGCACCAGGAATTAACTCAATAGCACAATCATAAGGCCGATGGGGAGGCAGAATGTCCGCATTGCCTTTGGAGAAAACATCAGCAAACTCCTGGTATTCCACCGGAATGAGTTCTGGAATGATAGCTGCTACTCTGACTGGAAACGTGATACATTCCTTATCACAAAAAGTACCCCAATGTGAAATCTCCCCCGACCGCCAATCAATGGTGGGATTATGAAAGGCCAGCCAAGGGTGACCCAGAACAACTGGAACTGCTGGGCAATGTGTAAGAAAGAACTCGATTTTCTCGGAATGTAGAGCTCCTACTGTAAGTAGTACAGGGGGTGTACGGAGAGAAATAATCCCATTAGACAGCGGACTCCCATCTAAGCCATGCATGGTGACACACCTACCCAAAGGTAACTGAGGAATGCCTAAGGCCTTAAATCCATAAAGTTTCCTGCAGCTCCACTGTCAACAAAAGCCGACACCGAAGAACTGAGGCTGCCAAAGGAAACTTTAACTGGGACTAAAAGGGAGTTATTCGAGGAGATAAGCTGCAGACCTAGGTGAACCCCCTCACAATTCACCTGGTCAAAGCGTTTCCCGACTTGTTCGGACAATTACGAGCAAAATGTCCCTTACCCCCACAGTACAGACAAAGACCAGAATTTTGCCTTCTGGCTCTTTCTTCAGGAGACAGCCGGGAGAGACCCATCTGCATGGTCTCCTCTACGTCTTCAGGAATGGAATATACACACGGACTTGACCTTACAGGTGCTCCTTTTTCAGCCCTCCGCTCTCTGAGACGACGATCAATCTTAATAGAAAGCTCCATGAGTTTATCGAGAGTCTCAGGAGCGGGGTACTGAAGGAGACTGTCTTTTATAGACTCTGATAAGCCGAGGCGAAACTGACTGCGCAGGGCTGGGTCATTCCAGCCACAGTCGTTCGACCAACGGCGAAACTCCGTACAATAAACCTCTGCAGGATTTCTACCCTGTCTGAGAGCGCGCAACTGACTTTCAGCGGACGCCTCTCTATCAGGGTCATCATACAAGAGCCCTAAAGACTCAAAAAAAGCGTCAACTGACAACAATGCCGGATCCTCTGCTCTTAAACCAAATGCCCAGGTCTGAGGATCCCCCTTGAGCAAAGAAATAATAAACCCGACCCGCTGAGATTCAGTACCCGAGGAAGTCGGTCTTAAACGAAAATAAAGTTTACAGGATTCTTTAAAATTAAAAAACTCTTTTCTATCACCAGAAAAACGGTCAGGCAAATGCATCTTTGGTTCAGGGACTACCCTTGGGGAAGCTCGCAAAAGATCTTCCTGCGACTTCACCCGAAGAGAAAGATCCTGAACCATCTGAGTAAGTTCTTGAATCTGGCTGACTAAGAGCTGACCAGGATTTGGCCCTAAACCTGTTGGATTCATGAGGCCGATAAACTCTCACAAAACTGAATGAGAAAAAATTAAACCCCGTTTAATTTTAAGTTTTGGTATGGCCGGTAATAATGTTATGATTCCAGCACTCTGGTCAGAGAAGATCTTATGGCAAGGACTGGAGCACTGGAACGGAATGCTGGGGAAGGGAGCAGGACAGGAAAATAGCCCCTGGCGCCCTAACTCTGTTGTCTCACCCGTGTTGTCAGAAATCCCCTGCGAGACTATGGTTTCTTGAGCCCTTGGCAGCCGCGTTTGAAGGGCGGATTATGTCTGCCCAACTTCGATGCCCCCTGGTCTTAATGAGAGACAAAGGGAAACCTGAGACAGGGTGATAACAAGAGGCCCTCTAACTAAACAACCAGGCCAGGGGCTAAGCAAACTCAAAACTATAATATGTGCCTAGAAACCGCCAGGAAAAAGGACAACCAAAATATCCACTTGTCCAATTCTCCTACCCGGCACCGCCAAGTACCAGAGAGGACTTGTGGAAGCGGAACCCTCCGCAAATGCTCCAAACACAAAATATAAAAGGTAAAGCGGCTGAGCCGCAACACACGGCAGAGCCGCAACTCACGAACACCACTGGATATAAAACGGTGATCAGTCAGGACTCCAGGGAACCAAACGACCTCTTGGGATGAGATGACAACTCCTGAATACCGGACTTCTGCGGACTGGAATGACCGGATACAGCAGGACTGGAAACAGACTCTCAGCAAACAAAGGCAGCATGCAGGAAGCTATTACCGGCGTCTGTGAGAAGCCCTGGGAGTGTATTTAACAAGGAGTCCTCCAATCAGCTGCTAAAGGCTGATTAGAATAAATGCCGTGCAGCTGCCTTGCTGCACGGCCAGAGAGCAGGTGAATATCTTAATTTCCTAAAGCCTAGCAACGGGGAACGCGGTCCGCCAGTGGCGTCCCCGTTGCTAGGGTCCGTGCGGCTCAGCGCGCCCGGCGTCTAGCGTTGCT